>NW_027204454.1:0-28007 GCF_024711535.1 Dipodomys merriami | reverse complement strand
GAGGAGGCAGAGACCCTGGTGTGGAAGTGTGGGCCAGGGGCTTCATAATGGAAGATGAGGATTTATGGCTACTGTCCAAATAGTAGATAAGGGGTCTCTCAACTGCCCAGACCTGAAGATCACTCTAAGAGGCTCTTGTTGCTTACATGGCTTATATGGTGGTAGCTATTCCAGAGAAGAGCCATCCCAAGGTAGAGGGTGTTGGAGGCTGATTATTTACTGCCTTTACCAAGTGGGCCTGGTGTTGCCTAGGAAGGGAACATACTAAGCTGTGGAGAAGGGAAGGAGTGTACTAAGCTATGGGAAGGGAGTTCATTTTGCTAACTGTCCATGAGACTCTTCTCTCCAATTACCCATCAAATTACCCATCCAATTACCCAGACACAGAACTGTGGCTCAAGTGATAAAGCTCTAGCCTGGACCAGAAAGGCTTAGGGAGAGCGCCTACGTTCTGAGTTCAAGTCCAGGACCAGCACCAAATAAATAAATCAATAAATAATGTATCTAAACACATATAACTAGGACAGTGATGTCTGGATCAAACCCAGACAAAACAGAGGTCTTGAAAGGTTGGTATTAAGGCAGAATGAGAATGAGGCAAGGAGACAAGGGGTAGTAAGGAAGGCAGTCTGAAAGGTACCACATGGCCTTTACTGGGCTCTCAAGGTCATGTCTGAAATTCACTGTCTGGCAGCAGTACAACAGGTCTGAAGGTCAGAGACTGGGTCCCTCCCTCTAGGAATATTGGAGTACCAGTCTGGGGCACATTCAGTATTCAGTAAGAAACTGATGGATGACTCACATGTAAATGAAGCAGAACCATAGACTCAGCCAGCAGCCCTCAATCAGGCTGAGACTGCACAGCAAGGCCTGGAACTGGAGTGTACACATCCTTCCCAGGATCATCCTGGGCTTCTCCCTGACTCACCTGGCCCAGCTATAAATGCCTGACAGAGGTAAACAAAACAATTAGTTGGCTGCATGACTTAGCTACTAAACACAGTATTCCATGAACTGCAAGGTAGACTAGGCAGACCCAGCTCTGCCTATGGCCCAGCTTCTCCCAAACCTGGGGACTTTGACTACACCTTGCTGTTTTCCCAGTCTGGACTGCTGTCTGTGCTGCACCTCTGCCTAGAATCACATGGCTTCCCACCCCTTCCCTAGCCTTTAGGGCCTGGCTGAATCATCACACTCAACTTGAAAAGAATAGTCAGCGCTTCCCTTTTCAGGAGGCCAGGCTCTCCCATGAACTTGCACACACCTGTACTCACAGAAGCCAGAGAGACACACTGCATTCTGGGATTAGGACTTCAGGCTCTGCAGGCCAGTCAGCATTTCAGCAGCCAGCTGTGTGGCCCTGAGTGAAGCATATCTCTTGCCCTATGCTTAGTACCCTCATCTATAAAATGGAGCAATTATGGTCCACATATTATTAGGCTGATGTGATCATGAGCAGGGTACCAGATACTGCAATCCTAGTTAATGAAGAGGCTTGATAAAGAGAGTCACACTTCCAAATCAATCCGGGCAGAAAAGTCTGCAAGATTTCATCTACATGGAAGGCAGTGTGTGCTTGTGATGTCAGGAAGAGCGGCAGTCTAGAATAAATGAATCACATTCAGGTATTCACTCAGGCAGGAAGTGAAATCCTATCATAAAAAAACAATCAGTAAAAAACAGGGCTGCAGACATGGTTCATTTGGCAGAGCACCAGCCTAGCAGAGTCCAAACCTCAGAACCCCCAGCCCCCTAGAGAAAAAGAACAATAATATAGAGAGTACTTAGTACTGCACCAGCAATAACTATTATATATGATGAATATCCTGAGCTCAGACGTTGCAGATTATTTGGCATCTGGATACCTGCAGGTGGGCACAGTAGATGAATGAAAGGATCCATTCTCTTTTAGCATCAGCTGCTGCTCTCCCTGGCTCCATGCTTCCTTCATGTTCCTTCACTTACCTTCTTGAGACATCTGTGCTTCCCTCATCCTAGGCTTACAACTACCCACAGCCACAAGAATCCTGCAAGTGGATTTTACATCTAATATCAGCTTTGGGTTTCAGTTGAAACACTAAATACAACAAGGAAAAGGTGCTTTTCAATTTTAATTTTATTTCTTCTTGTCATTATGGCTTTTTTGTTTTCTGGGTTGGCTAATGGGTCACTGGGAATTCAGTCACTGAAGTTGTTACTTGTTTTGGCTAGAAATGTTATTTATGTAATAAATACCAATATGGGGGATGATTAAAACACACACATTGACACACACACAAAAACAAAAACAAAACAAAACAAAAAACCTTCCCTCACTGCCTCCTGCCTCCCTGCCTCCTGAAGTCCAGCTTCTATAGCCCAGTCATCAAAGCATTGTGACCGGTCCCTTACCCACCACTGCAATTACTCTCTAGCAGATATTAACAGAACTTTCAGTGACTCGGCCTCACCCGTTATAGCTGGAATAGGCCCCCTCTTACCACGTGAGAGGCCCAGTCATACTGCATACACATGACTACAGTCTTGATCTTCTTAAGGACCACCTTAAAATTTACTCACTACTTTAGCCAGGCACAAGTGGCTCATGCCTGTAATCCTAGCTACTTAGTAGGCTGAGATCTGAGGGTCTTGATTCAAAGCCAGCCTTGGCAGGAAAGTCTATGAGACTCTTTTCTCAAATGAACCACCACATAACCAGAAATGAAGCTGTGGCACAGCACCAGCCTTGAGCAAAAAAGTTAAGGGACAGCACTCAGAGCCTACATTCAAACCTCAGTATTTGCATCAAAAACAACAAAAACAAACAAACAAAAAAACATCTTATCACTTGCAGAAGCCTTTTCAGATCTCCACAGCATAATCTCTTCATGGTAAAACATTCCACTGGTCTCCTCTTCCAGAGGGAATTATTCTATGTCCTGCCTTGCATGCTACAGCTCTGTCAACTCATTTGTGTTCCCTGTTACACTGAGAGTGTTTGGGTTTGTTTCTTTCTTTCTTTTTGCCAGTCCTGGGGCTTGAACTTGGCCTAGGTGCTGTCCCTGAGCTTCTTTTGCTTAAGGCTAGCACTCTACCACATGAGTCTCAGCAACACTTCTGGCTCTTTGTCTTTATGTGTACTGAGGAACCCAGGGCTTCATGCATGCTAGGCAAGCACTCTACCACTAAGCCACATTCCCAGCCCTGGGAGTGGTTTTTTATAACTACCACACAGAACTCCCCCAAATTTAGTTTGGATCCAGAACAAAACTGTTGGTATCAATGTAGATGGAACTCAGATCAACTGAGAGACATTGTAGTGGAGTGACAAAACGCAAGGACCACATATTCAGACAATGATGTTGATGGAAATCTCTTAATCAGGAGAGTGGTTTTAGTTAAAGAACACATATGGGCAGTGGGATTTGTTAATCCTCCATGGAAGGAAGGATCATTTGTAAGAATTAAAAAAGGAACAGAAGGAGCTAGAAGAGATCAAGACAGTTATCCCTACCTCTGGGATCGCTTGGTGTGCTTTGGCCAAAAGTAGCATAACCCGGGGCTGGGAAGGTGGCTCAGAGGCAGAGCGCTTGCCTTGCATGCATGAGGCCCTGGGTTCAATTCCTCAGCACCACATAAGCAAAAAAAAGAAAAAAGCAGGAAGTGACACTATGGCTCAAGTGGTAGAGCGCTAGCCTTGAGCTGAAGAGCTGAGGGACAGTACCCAGGTCCAGAGTTCAGGCCCCATGACCGGACCCCCCCCCAAAAAAGAAGCATAACCCCAATCTGACTTCGTCTTTGTAGGGGTAGTCTTTCCAACAAAGTAGCGTAGGATTAAGGCCCCACTCTATTCCAGCAGGAACACCCTTTAACCATGTTAATTACAATCACCCTGTTTCCAACTAAAGTCATATTCTGAGGATTGAGTCTTAGAATTTTAACAGGTTGTTACTGTGTGTGTGTGTGTGTGTGTGTGTGTGTGTGTGTGTGTGTGTGTGTGTGTGTGTGTCTCGTGCTGCTACTGCAGCTTTAATTCAGGGCCTGGGAGCTGTCCCTTCGCGTTTTCACTCAGACTTTTTGGTGTTAACTGGACACTAACTGGACATTGCTACCTGACCAGGCTTTGAACTGTGATCCTCAGATCTCAGCCTCCTGAGTAACTATGATTGCATGTGTGGGCCACTGGTATAACAGATCTTATTTGAGGAAACAATTCCATCTGTGAATCCGTTTACCCCTTCATGGGGCCTAAGGAAAGACTGAGTCACTGGGATGCAGCCTTTCTCCCTAAGAGACCTACCTCTGGTCCCAAAGGACCCTCACCCTAGCTGCAGCAAACACCTTCCCCCCAACACAGTAAACAGAGGCCCACATTTCCAAGAACAAAATCTTACCCCAAAGAGACTCTTTTGTGCTTAAAAAGACCATCTCAATTATGAAATTGTAACTCTCTATACATCATCTTTATTATGGTGGTAAAAAATGGTTTTATAAGACCATCTGAAGGGAGAGAACTAGACAGATCCTCACTCAGAGACACCACCCACAAAGCCATGTAGGCGAAGGGGATGGACAGATTGATGCTAATGGACAGTTTAAGAGGAAGTCAAAAAAAAAAAAAAAAAAAGAGGAAGTCAATCAGTTCAGGCCAGGAACCAGCTGCTCTTCCAGGAAGCTCATCCTTCTGAGGTATCTGATCTTACCTGAGGAAATGAAAGCACAAGAATGCAGCCTCCTGAGGGACAATGTGTACAGTGTCTCCTAGCACCAAGAGCAGAAAGACTTCCAAATGACATACAAGGGAACAGCAGCAGATAAAGAGTCCTGGATGCCCGGCATCCATTGCTCAAGCCTATAACCCTAGCTATTCAAGATGCTGAGATCCGAGGATAGAGATTCAAAACCAGATAGGGAAGACAAGTCCATTAGACTTTTACCTCCAATTAATCACCAAAAAGCCAAAAGTAGAGTATGGCTCAAATGGTAGATTCACAGTCTTAAGCAAGAAATGCTAAAGGCAACCAGGAGCCAGTGGCTCATGCCTGTAATCCTAGCTACTCAGGAGGTTGAGATTTGAGGATCGTAATTCAAAGCCAGCCTGGGAAGGAAAGTTTGTAAGACTCTCATCTTCAATTAACCACCAGAAAACCAGAAGTAGCAGTGTGGTTTAAGTGGTAGAGTACTTGCCTTGAGCTGAAGAGCTGAGGGACAGTGCCCAGGCCCAGAGTTCAAGCCCCACGACTTACAAAAAAAGAAAGAAATGCTAAGGACAGTGCCTAGGCCCTGTGTTCAAGCCCCAATACCAATAAACACACACACACACACACACACACACACACACACACACACACACACACACACACACACACACACACACACACACACACACACACACACACACACACACACACACACGGAATCTCAGCAGGAACACAACAGTCAGTCAAGATACTGATGCTACTATGTGCTTGTCTTTGGAAGAATCAGTTCATAAGACAGATGAGGTCCTGAATCTTATGGTGCTCACGATCTAATGAAGCAGAAAAACAAACAAGTAAACCAACAAGCAAGCAGATTCTAGTCAGTGGATCATTCACAGATATGTTGCAGAGTGATAAGGGAATTTCTAGACGTCAGCTCTAAGAGATGCCTATCAAAACAGATGCCCGTGGCTTGTTTCTGTAATCCTAGTTACTCAGGAGGCTGCAATCTAAGGGATCACCCAGACAGGAAAAGCCCATGAGGCTCTTATCTTCAATTAACCACCAAAAAAGCCAGCATGGGATTGGTAGTTCAAGTGGAAGAGTACCAGCCTTGAGTAAAAATGTTCAGGACCCAGGATGAAAACAAAAAAAGCTAACAATAACAACACCAAAGGCTGTCTGAGGGGGCTGGGAAGGTGGCTCAGTGGTAGAGCACTTGCCTTGCATGCCTGAGGCCCTGGGTTCAATTCCTCAGCACCGCATAAGCAAAAAGAAAAAAAGCCAGAAGTGGCACTGTGGCTCAAGTGGTACAGCGCTAGCCTTGAGCTGAAGAGCTGAGGGACAGCACCCAGGCCCAGAGTTCAAGCCCCACGACCAAAAAAAAAAAAATGGCTGTCTGAGGTGACACTAGAGCTGAAACCTCAAAGGTGAAGAGAACTAAGTCAAAGTTGTTAGGAAGAGCATTCATTCATTCTCTGAGCAAAAACCTAAGGTAGGAAGTGAGCCCCCTGTGTAAGACAGCCAACAGGCTGGAGTGTGATGGTGAACACAACCAACACACACAAAATGAAGCTGGAGGGGTACAAAAGGGCCAGACAAGGCAGGAGCTTGAACTTGAGCAGTAGCTGCAAGGCACTAATGAATTCTAGAAAAGAGATAGGAGCCTCTGATTTTACTCATAAATGCATTCTCTGGCTGGGTGTTAAAAATGGACTTAGATTCCAGCAGAAGTGGGGAGAAGAGCTAGGAGCGTTGAGCAAGGATCCAGGAAAGCTAGGATAGGGTAAGAGGAGGGAAATGGGCGGAGTCAGAATCAAAGTTTGGGCCAGATTCAGTAGAGAACTCAGAGCTTCACTGAGATCCCAGGGCTAAAGCAGGAACATTAGAACTCACTCTCCCAAGTCACACAACATACAGATAAGGACACAGAGGCTCTGTCAGGTCAAGGGTCTATCCAGAGTCAAATAGTTCAGGATGGCCCCCACCTCACAATGCAGAACTTCTACCAGGAAGAAATCAGAATAGGGTTGGCAAATAAAGCTTTATTGAAATACAGCATATTCAGGTGATGAATGTACTGTGTGTGGCTATATACATACTACAGTGGCAGAAGCGAGTGGCTATAGTGGAGACTGTATTATCTACAAAACCATATATTAGGCTCTGGACTACATGATCACATACAACACACTGGTTATATTTGGAACTAGAGCTGCCAGAGACAAAAGAAGTGTAAGGTTCAGAGAGTAAATCTTGGGAATCCTCTCTCCCTAGCCATAGGCTCACCCTAGGGGCTGTCCTGCTGAGAGGACTCCTTCAACATTACTTCACTCCTGGGAAGGCCTTAGGAAAATGACAAACCCACCATAACATCCATGCCACTATGCTGTACAAATTACATTCTATAAACATTTCCAAAAGACATAGATGAATTCTACCTGCCAGGAAAGATACAAAAGGAGACAGAAATGATGAAGAGCCTCTAAGTCACTATGGGCCACAGCAGATTACCTAAGCCCTGCTGAGCTAAACTGAGTGAGATCCCCCCACTGGGGTGTATTCAAGTCAAAGATGGCTGCCCATCTGACAGGGAAAAGGTTAAGAGAGATTTGACAGGGCTGGGAATGTGGCTTAGTGGTAGAGTGCTTGCCTAGCATACATGAAGCCCTAGGTTTGATTCCTCAGTACAACAGAAACAGAAACAGTCAGAAGAGATGTTGTGGCTCGAGTGGTAGAGTGCTAGTCTTGAACAAAAGGAAGCTCAGGGACAGTGCCAAGACCCTGAGTTCAAGTCCCAGGACTGGCACAAAGAGGAGAGGGAGGAGGGTGGAAGGGAGAAGGAGGGACAGGACAAGGAGTGCAGCAATTGTGGGTTCTAAAATGGTGTCTTAGGGGCTGGGAAGGTGGCTCAGTGGTAGAGCTCTTGCCTTGCATGCATGAGGCCCTGGGTTTGATTCCTCAGCACCACATAAGCAGGAAAAAAAAGCTGGAAGTGGTGCTGTGGCTTAAGTGGTAGAGTGCTAGCCTTGAGCTGAAGAGCTGAGGGACAGCGCCCAGGCCCAGAGTTCAGGCTCCATGACCAGACCCCAAAATGGTGTCTGATAGCCACCACACACAACCACACATACACACAGCCCAACACCAATTGGGAATGACACAGAGAGATGAGATTATTGAAAGCAGGGTTGGGGTCAAAGAGGCACATTAACACCACAAGGAGAACCCCACAAGGCTGGGGGAAGAAATCCACACCTGGACTTTCCTGCCCTTTATCTGCTACAGAGAGAAAGAGTATAAAACCTGATGATTCACATTAAAAGTCATCAAATGTCCCTTTAATACCTCTGGCATGGTGCCTGGCAGCCCTTCTTAATGTGGACTATTGTTCCCTGACAGTGCTTTGGTGGCAGAAGCAGTCACCTGCCTTGCCCACTGCCAGGGGAAAGCAGAGAGCAGAGGGAGGAGACGACATGAAGGAGGGAGAAACAGGCAGGAGTACCCAGACCCATGGAACGACACCTCTGGAAGACCCTCTTCCTACAGCTCACCGCAGATAAAGGATGACTCACCCCTTGCCACAGCACGTGACAGCTGCCCCAAGGAAGGCCAGGTGGAAAGAGATATGGGTCAAAAAATGAACCAGCCCCGCCCTATTCTTTTTTTCCTATGATAATCCTGGGGCTTGAACACAGGGGCTTGCCTGGGCCCTGGCCCAGAGTTTTTGTGCTCAAGGATAGTGCTCTATTACTTAAGCCACAGCTCCACATCTAGCTTTTTGGTGGTTCATTGGAGATAATAGTCTCCCAGATTTTGAACCATATCCTCAGATCTCAGCCTCCTGAGTAACTAGGATTACAGGCATGAGTCATTGGCTTCTGGCTCTGACAAGCCCCATTTTAGCTGTATTCTGCTGGCATGGGAGACAGGTAAAGCTCTATTTACAGGCCAGGAAACAGAGGGTCCAGGGAGGTTAAATGCCTGGCCTCCTGAACTCAGTCAAACACGGCAACCATACAAGCCAGGCACAGTGGCTCATGCCTATAATCCTAGCTACTCAGGAAGCTGAGATCTGAGGATCATGGTTCAAATCCAGCCAGGGCAGGAAAGCCTGTGAGACTCTTACCTCCAATTAACCACCAGAAATCAGAAAGTGGGCTGTGGATCAACTGGTAGAGCACTAGCCTTGAGCTGAAGAGATGAGAGACAGTGCCCAGGCCCAGAGTTCAAGCCCCACCACTGACCAAAAAAAAAAACAAAAAACAAAAGTAATGGGCTAAATGAATGGCAGCCAGTTATTACTACATATATCCTCCTCATTAAGATTCTTACAAGTAGTATTTTATGTTGTGTCTTCCATCATCTAAGGAAGCTGAGGAAAATTCAGCATTCACAGCTTCAACTTCTTAAAAACCCAAGAACAAGAAGAAAAACTGGGGCTGCTTTTTGTTTCCCCCTTCCTTCTCCTATCTCTATTCAGCAGAGGGCAGCAAACAGGAAGCATGGATAGATCAAAGAGTGAGAAAGAGAGCCACATGCAGAACCAGCTACACATGCATAAATACACCCCCCACACACAGCAAGTGGAATTGTTTAGCTTCCTCTAGCTTCCAAAGTATGAACAGTCTACCTCCTCATGCTAGGAACAGCAGGGGAAGTTGGAGAGACAGAAGCTCTTTTTCAGCTCAAGAGATTTTCAGTGAGCTGACTTTGCATGCACATGAGAGAGGAGCAGCTCTCAGAGCAGGGAGAGGAAAGCAGCCACAGAACTGACAAGAAAATTCTCAATGAAGACAGCTTTCAACTAATCATCTTGAGGCAACAAGGCTGGCAATCCTAACACCCAAGCTCTCCCCAGTGAGAAACTGAGGCCCATGCCATTAGCACCTCAGCCCAGCGGTGCCAGAGAGTGCTGATCTACAGGATACAGGTTCAGTGCTCCACAAAGACAGGGCTAGAGTGGCAAAGTGGTGGCATTTTGAGGGTCAAGTTTAGTCCCCACGATGTCAGCAGGGCTCTGACATGGACATCTGTCAGCCTCTTCTCAACTATCTTTCCCACCACCACAACCAGGAGTAGCCAGCTTCTTCTCTGTGTAAATGCTCTTTCCATATGACTGAGGTGGCCCAATCCCATCCCTAGCTCTAAGTAGGATAAGTCACCCAGCACAGCCCATCTTCTTGACTAGTGATTGTGAATGAATCCTATCATAATAAACACATCAGATCCAAAGTGGACCAATAAGTTTGTACAAGATGTTATGTCGAAAAATGAACTTTACAACTTTGGCGTGGGGGGATGGCGGAGCGGGGGGAGATGGGAAGGGATGGGAAGGAGAAACAAAGGAGGAGGCAAGAAAGCTTGGTAATAAATGTACTCATTACCTTGCCCATGTAATTGTAACCCCTCTGTAGTATTTTCACAATAAAAATAAAATAAAAGATTTAAACAGATCATGCTAAGATGTCTTTTCTATAGAGGCAACAGAGATAGATTCTCTCCTCTAGGGTCTGGGTATGGATATAAGGTCAAAAAGTGTTATATTTTACCACCAAGGTATGGAGGGGCATGGGGAGTACAGAGTGTTCAGTCTAATATAAAGGCAGAACCAAGAGAACTTAGAGAGAAGAAGCCCATGCCCTGACAGTACTACAAACTTCCAGATCATACCATACCTAAAGCCAACTAGACCTTGTGTGTCTTCTTACTCATTTAAGCCTGCCTGGCTCAATTCACTAGTTGCACCTGATAGTGAAGTGGCCCTACTTTCCATGCATAGCAGCGACAGTGCCACATGGCACGTGTGATTTACTTTCTCTACTTTCCTCTTGAATCCCTTCAGGTTATTCTAACTTCAGGTTATTTTACTTTCCCTTACTTTAAAAGTAATCCAGGCAAGGTGATTCAGGCCTGTAATCCTAGCAACTGAGGAGGTAAAGACTGAAGGATCAGAGTCTGAGGCCAGCCTCAGTCAAAAAACAAACACAAGAAATCTGAGAGACTTCATCTCAACTAATGATTTGAAGCAGTGGGCATGCTTGATATCTCAGCCATGGAAGAATCACAATGGCACATATCTATCTTTCCCAGTGACATAGGAAGCAGCAGGTTCACAGCGCAGGCATAAAATGAGATCCTACCTTAAGAATAACCAATACAAAATAAGGCTAGAGGCATGGAGTAAGTGCTAAGTTCCTACCTAGCAAGGGCAAAGCCCCAAGTTTAATCCTCAATATAACCAATTTTTTTAAAAATTACAGGCCAAGTGCCTATAATTCTAGCAACTCAGGTGACTGAGAGTAGGAGGATTGCAGTTTAAGGCTAGCAAGGGTAGAAACACTCATGAACCCTCATTTCAGAAAATAACCAGCAAACAGCACAACTATGTTTATCACAGCATTATTTCCATAGCTAAAATATGGAACCAACACAGATGCCCCTCAGTAGATGAGTGGATCAAGAAAATGTGATGTGTGTGTGTGTGTGTGTGTGTGTGTGTGTGTGTGTGTGTGTGTGTGTGTGTACACACACAATGGAATTCTATGTCTCCATCAGAAAGAATGACATTGCCCCCATTTGTTAGGAAATGGAAGATTTGGAAAAAATTTATTAAATGAGGTAATTCATTAAGTGAGGTAATCCAGGCCCAAAGATACATAGGTCCTATGGTTTCCCTTATTTGCAATAATGTCTAGAACAAGCAGAAAAGGTCAAAAGCTATGTACATATGACCATATAAGAGGATGTTAAGTGAAAGGAACCCCAAGATAGGGACACAGTGGTTTGTCCTTTCTTGCTATTGTTTTTAATATATTTATAATGTACTGTTTTTTGTTCTCCCCCCCCCCCCCCCGCCGTTTTCACTGTATTTGATTCCAGTGCCCTGCATTTTGTATATACATTTTTGTAATTTGGGAAGGTAAGGGAAATAAGAAAATGCTTAAATAAGGATACAGGTTGACCCATTGTAACAATGAGATGTAAAATACACTTAACAACTCCGTTGGGGGGAGTAGAGGAAGATGGGGGGTAGCTGAGGGAGGTGGGGAGGGAAGGGACGGCAGGGGATAAACAAAGGAGGAGGTAACAACAATACTGGATAGGAAATGTACTCATTGCCTTTATGTAACTGTAATCCGCCTATACAGTATTTTAATAATAAAATACATATAAAAGTAACCAGAGAGAAAGAGAAAAGGATTGAGCGAGCGAGTGAGAGAGCAAACGAGAGAGCAAACGAGAGAGAGAGAGAGAGAGAGAGAGAGAGAGAGAGAGAGAGAGAGAGAGAGAGACTGCAAGCTGGAGGCGTGGATGAAGCAAGCAAGTGAGCAAATGCATGGCACTGAATTCAAACCTCAGTACCATCAAAAATAATATTAAGTAAAAGACTGGAAAGAAAATTTACAAAAATGGATCTGCAAAAATAGTCAGGTATCACTAGCTACTCAGGAGGCTAAGATCTCATGATCATTAAAAAAAAAATCTCGCCGGGCGCTGGTGGCTCACACCTGTAATCCTAGCTACTCAGGAGGCTGAGATCTGAGGATCGCGGTTCAAAGCCAGCCCGGGCAGGAGAAACCGTGAGACTCCTATCTCCAATAAACCACCAGAAAACCGGAAGTGGCGCTGTAGCTCAAGTGGTAGAGCGCTCGCCTTGAGCTGAAGAGCTGAGGGACAGCGCCCAGGCCCGGAGTTCAAGCCCCATGACCGACAAAAAAAAAAAAAAATCTCATGATCATGCATGGTTTAAGGCCAGCCCATGCAAGAAGACCATGAAACTCTGATGCCCAATTAAGTACCAAAGGGGGGAGGGAACCCAGTGGGAAACAGAGATGTGGCTCATATGGTACACCACTGGCCTTGAGCGAAACAGCTCAGGGACAGGGTGTGTGTGTGTGTGTGTGTGTGTGTGTGTGTGTGTGTGTGTGTGTGTGTGTGTGTGTGTGTGTGTGTGTGTGTGTGTGTGTGTGTGTGTGTGTGTGTGTGTGTGTGTGTGTGTGTGTGTATGTGTGTGTGTGTGTGTGTGTGTGTGTGTGTGTGTTGGGTGGGGAGGTTCTGTGTGTGTGTGTGTGTGTGTGTGTGTGTGTGTGTGTGTGTGTTGGGTGGGGAGGTTCTAGCAGCCAAATGGTGTAATTACGTACTGGCTGGGGTGTTTGTGTGTGTGTGTGTGTGTGTGTGTGTGTGTGTGTGTGTTGGGTGGGGAGGTTCTAGCAGCCAAATGGTGTAATTACGTACTGGCTGGGGTGTTTGTTTGTGTGTGTGTGTGTGTGTGTGTGTTGTGTGTTGGGTGGGGAGGTTCTAGCAGCCAAATGGTGTAATTAGGTACTGGCTACCAAAACTGAGGCATGCTAATTTGACTCATGAGGGAAATAACAGTAGACATGGATCTAGTATGTGGAGGGAAGAAAGTCTTTGCAGCAGAACACAGAGGACTTGGAGAGCACTGTGTTCATGTCTGCATTCCTCCTGTGAGAACTCGAGTATGTGATGTCCCTTTTGCTGCCTATTTCCATAATGGACTAGTGACTTCTCAAGCACCTCCCTCCCACTTTAACACTCACTCAGCAAAAATCCAGTTTTCCAAGTGCCACACCATGTGCTATGTACTCAAAGAACACAGTGTCAACACATCTCCACCTACTGAGGCCATGATGCACTTCTTAGCCACAGGAACCGCAACAGGCTACATCCTTTCCCCATTGAATTGTACATGCTACAAAGGCTAGATACGCTACCTCCATTCCCCATGCCATTGTGGTTGTTGGAGAAGCAAAAGTCTCATTTAAGTCTTTCTCTTTCTGACTATGACCCAAATATAAGATGCAAAGGTCAGGTATACGCAAAATACGTAAGACACACACACAACTGGCTCACACAACTCAAATATCATTAGGGAAAATTAGGTGGTACAGGACATATTTCCAGCTGCCAAGTTCACCTCCAGGTATTTCTTTACACAGTGATGACATTCTTGATGCCATCTCAATATAACAGCTGACTGTGGACAAGAAATAATTAAATGGTTACCTAATCATTGCTGCATGGTTACCGTTTCAATAAGCCTTTGCTTTTGCATTATTGAATCCCTTATCTGTTATCTCTCACCAGAGCCAACAGATTAAAGGCTGAAAAACTTTAGACCAAAACCTGAGAGATGGTATTACAATATGAACAAACTCTCAAGTTAGGGCCTCCTCAAAGATTACATTCGAAGTCTTAAAGTCCAAAGCTTTCCAATATGTGCTGCTAAACTCAGAACCACAGGACCTTAGAGATAGAAAGTCCTAACAGCCGGGCGCTGGTGGCTCACGCCTGTAATCCTAGCTACTCAGGAGGCTGAGATATGAGGATCGCGGTTCAAAGCCAGCCCGGTCAGGAGAGACCGTGAGACTCCTATCTCCAATAAACCACCAGAAAACCCGAAGTGGCGCTGTAGCTCAAGTGGTAGAGCACTTGCCTTGAGCTGAAGAGCTGAGGGACAGCGCCCAGGCCCAGAGTTCAAGCCCAACGACCAACAAAAAAAAAAAAAAAAAAAAAAAAAAAAAGAAAGTCCTAACAAAGACCTATGTCATTTAAAATAATTATTGTTAGTATAAAGGTGATGTGCAGAGGGGCTATAATTATTTTAGTTGGAAAAAAGAGTACGTTTCTTTTTAGCAATATCACTCCATCTCTCACCTTCTCCCAGTTTTTCCTTCCCTTTCCCATCCAAAACTTGTATAGTTCATTTGCCACATGCGGTCTAGTGAGTACTACCACTGAGTTTGTTCCCCTGTGTCAAAAATACCTACTTCTTACCTCACCAGAATTACTCCATCATTAACTTCACTTGAGCAGCAGTATTGAGAACTAGTTTGAGACCAGCTGATTCCAGGCTTAGTAGACTTAATTAGTAAAGTCTGCTTTAGCCATGGGAGGGGAGAGATGGATTTATAATATCTGTCTTGACCACAGAAGAGGAAACACCATTCTATTACATTTTCACCTTTCCTCCTTTGGAATTTAAACTAACTTCACAAAGGAGTAATCCAAGCCCAGAGTAGTTAAACCACTTTCCTAAGGTCACTGAGGGAGTTTAGTGCAGGAAAGAAGACCAGAAACCAGGCCTCTCTCCCCAGACTATCATCAGTGGGGCTCCTTGGTAGAAGCAAACGAAGAAAAACAACAACACACAGAGATTTGCTTGGCTAAATCAACAGCCCTTCCCAAGTGACATCAGATTTCACCACACTAAGCAGGCAGGGATTAGCAATCTAAGGCTACCAGCCCCTATGAAGAAAATTACAGAAATCATTCCAGGCTACATTTCCAAGCACTTAACTTTCTGATGGGTGCGATTTTGCTGAGAAGAATGAAAGGAAGTAGGGAGGCAGGGTGAAGAGGAAAGTATTAATTTTTGCATGTGATAAAAATAAAGTTCAGCTCTGATATGAGGAAAACTCCTGATCCTTGAAAATTAAAGTCATTGGTACTCCATTATCCCACCAATTTCCATTCCACTGAAGCTATTATCCAATTAAGTCAGTTCTCACCAGAGTTTATGGCTCAGAAGTGGGAAGGGACCACATCAAGTTTCCTAATGTGGGCTTTTAATAACCAGTTCCCACGCCTGAAATATGAAACAGATTCTAGAATTAAACCAAGTGTTAGGCAGATAAGCAGGGGGGATAGTAATGAGAGCAAGCCACAAATTAAAAGAAAGATGGCGTCACGGCTGGCTTTCCTACTTGGTTTGCAGCTTTCTGAGAAGCCAGCTGTCTGACCACATGAATTCAGAAACCCTAGAAGCATTATGTGTCCTTTATTTATTTTTTCAGGTAAGGGGTAGGTTTATTCATTGTTCCGGCTGGCACCAGGCCAAGATGGACCTCCACGTGGCTGGGAAAGGCCTGGGAAAGAGAGAGCTGGGAAAGAGAGAAAAGAGCTAGAAAAGAGAGCATCTGGCTAAGGTGGAAAAGAGAGAGCTAGGAAAGAGAAGGGAACTGGGCAGGAGAAGAGAAGGAAAGAGCTGAGAAAGAGCTAGAAAAGAGCAGAGAGAAGCCGGGCGCTGGTGGCTCACGCCTGTAATCCTAGCTACTCAGGAGGCTGAGATCTGAGGATCGCGGTTCAAAGCCAGCCCGGGCAGGAGAGACCGTGAGACTCCTATCTCCAATAAACCACCAGAAAACCGGAAGTGGCGCTGTAGCTCAAGTAGTAGAGTGCTCGCCTTGAGCTGAAGAGCTAAGGAACAACGCCCAGGCCCAGAGTTCAAGCCCCACGACCCACAAAAAAAAAAAAAAAAAAAAAAGAGCAGAGAGAGGGCATCTGGGCCTGGGGTAGGCCTTATCTAGGGTATGGGTAGAGAAAGGTGTGGCCACAACAAATTCAGATGTGACCATTATGTGTCCTTTATAAATCAGATGTCCTGCCTAGCTCCAGAGTCACACTCAGGATGAACTAGGTGGCAGTTCTGTGACTTACATTCTAGCAAATGACAGCTAAGTGCTCTTTTAATCTTCAGTGGAAGAATCAAAGAGTTAAAGAGGACTGTTCAAATAGTGGGTTCATTGCCCTCAGATAAACTTCTCTCAAATCCACAAGGAACCTAATTTTTTTTGGACAAAAGTCCTGTCAAGACTTCCCTCCAGAGCCTCTGTGGTTACTTCTACGAGGAAGATCAATGAGGAGGTATTGTGGGAAGGTTCTCAACAATTACCAGAGTGACAGACTGAGCTTAGAACCAACTGGTCAACCCTTCATAACAGCGCAGAGTGCTTCAGATAGCAGATTTCCCAGACAGCAGCCTGATGCGCTGCATGCATGCGCAGGGATAGTGTGGAATGAAGACTGGAAGAAAGTCAGCCTCTTCCTTCAAGGCCAACTGCCATTCAAACAAGGAACTAACTGGGAAGGCCAAGCCCAGGGCTCTTCCTCTGCAAAGAGAGTAGAACACAAAAGGGCTGTGTGGAAATTTGGCAGGATCTTCCTGAAAGGCAGCAGCTGAATGCTGAACCTTATAGAACCTAGAAAAGCCTATCATTGCAAAAGAGCTCTTCTGCTGCACCCAGGAAGGAGAAATTTTCTGTAAAGGACGAACAGCCAGTTGACAACCCTTGAAACACCAATCCCATTCCCCACTTCCTCCTCCTCCTCCTCTTTATGCTATTCCAGAGAAAAAGAAATTAAACAGGCATTAAACCTGCCCCCTGAGCTCTCCACACACTGCAGGTGTGTTCCAAGGAACATCCATCCAGCTGTTGCTCTCCTCTCTTTCTGCCCCAAAGGCTGCTTTATTCAATCAATACCTTCTTGTACATGTGAGTACTTTTCTTTGAAAGCTCAGGCCAAACTGGCAGTTAACTTTGACCTTCTCTCTACACATCTAAGTCTATAGGAAATGAAAATCAGAACTTCTTTGGCACCTGCCTCAACTGAAATATGACAGCTTTCTTTAGGAAAAGGCAGACTGTCAAGAGCTCTTTTAGACCTGGTCACAGCTATTCCACAGGAGACGTGCACTTGGGCAGGACACACCCCCTTTGCCTGGGGCTTTGCCAATATAGAACCCCTGAACCTAGGGACGCTGTCAGGGACAATACTACAGGAAAAAGCAGTAGCCCTGTGTCCACTCACTGATCACATCACAGAATGCTGGCAACTCAACCAAGAGAAGGAGTTGGTGGATGATAAGCACATACAGCAAGTTAATGACAAAGCCAAACACAGCCCTGGCCTCTTCTCCCTGATACTGGTACAGGATAGGAATTGAAGGAGATTTCAAGAAAGGAAAACACACAAGACACAGAATTTAAGGGGGAAAAGGCTAGGCAGGCTATCAGGGCTTGAACTCAGGGTTTAGGAAAGGACCTTGCTAACTTTCCTTAGTTTCTGAACAGTTAAAATGTACCAGAAAGACCTATTAAAATCCCAATAACGTACATCACTGAAATACAGAAAACAGTCCAAAAATTCATATGGAACACCAAAGACCTAGAATAGCCAAAACAATTCTAGGGGATAAAGACAATATGGGAGGGCTATCCATGCTGAACTTCAAACTCTACTACAGAGCTATAATAACAAAGACAGCATGGTACTCGCACAAAAACAGACCCGAAGACCAATGGAACAGAATAGAAGATCCAGAAATAAATCCACAGGCCTACAGCCAGGTGATATTCGACAAAGGAGCCAAAGACATACAATGGAAGAAACACAGCCTCTTCAACCGCTGGTGCTGGGAAAACTGGGCAGCCACATGCAGAAAACTAAAAGTGGACCCCAGCCTATCACCATGCACCAACATCAACTCAAAATGGATTAAAGACCTTAACATTAAACCTGAATCTCTGAAACTACTGCAGGACAGAGTAGGAGAGACACTTGAACTAATAGGCACAGGAAGAAACTTCCTGAACAGAGTCCCAGGGTCACAACAAATTGGAGAGACTCGACAAATGGGACTACCTTAAAATAAAAAGCTTCTGCACAGATAAAGCTATTGCAACCAAGCTAGAAAGACAACCAACTAATTGGGAAAAAATATTTACCAGCAATATATCAGACAAGGGGTTAACATCCTGTATATACAGGCAACTCAAGAAACTAATCCCTCCCAAACCCAACAAACCAATTACTAAATGGGCAAGGGAACTAAAGAGGGACTTCTCAAATGAAGAAATAAAAATGGCAAAAAAACACATGAGGAAATGTTCATCATCCCTGGTGGTGAAGGAAATGCAAATAAAGACAACCCTGAGATACCACCTTACCCCAGTCAGAATGTCCCACATCCACAAATCAGCCAACGACAAATGCTGGAGGGGATGTGGAGAACGAGGAACGCTATTACACTGCTGGTGGGAATGTACACTCATACAACCACTTTGGAAAGCAGTCTGGAGGGTCCTTAGAAAGCTAAAGATTGACCTCCCTTATGACCCAGTCATACCACTTCTAGGCATCTACCCTGAACAACAGGAACCAATATACAAGGACACGTGCACCTCCATGTTTATTGCAGCACTGTTCGCAATAGCTAGGATATGGAAACAACCTAGATGCCCCACCACAGATGAATGGATCCAAAAATTGTGGTATCTATACACAATGGAATACTATGCAGCCATTAGAAATGACAAAATAATGGCATTTGCAGGGAAATGGATGGAGCTAGAAGGAATCATGTTGAGCGAGGTAAGCCAAGAACGAAGAGACAAACAGTACATGGTCTCCCTGATAAGTGGATGATGAATCCAAAATGTTAGGTGATATGACAAAACTAACAGGTCTTAAGAAACAAAGAACTCCCACTCATCTGGTTGAACCACTACTAAATATCCCCATGCTGCTGATCACATATATGGTATATAACATATGAGCACCGTTATATATTACAGACTGTGATAGACAATTTGCTCCAGGAAAGTTAGAATGAACTTGTGACTTTAAATGAGCATCATTATTCCACAATACTGTGAATTTCCGGAAATTAAGTAATCACTTAATCACAATCAAAAAAAAAAAAAAAAGAACCTTGGGGAAGGGAGGGAGGGAGGGGATGGTAGGGGGAAAACAATGGAGGGGGTAACAATGTTCAAGAAGAAGTGGAAGTGTACTCATTACCTCACTCATGTAACTGTAACCCTCTGTATAGTATCTTTATAATAAAAAAAATTAAAAAAAAAATAGTACCAAGAAAAACAAACTAAATTTAAATGTATTCAGAGGTCTAGTGTTAGTGGTAATGATTAAACTATATTCCCAAACTATAAAAAAATAAAAAATAAAAAATAAAAATAAAAAGCTGCATATTGGCTGGGAATGTGGGTCAGTGGTTAGAGTGCTTGCATACCATGCATGAAGCCTGGGGTTTGATTCCTCAGTACCACATACACAGAAAAAGCTGGAAGTGGTGCTATGGCTCAAGTGGTAGAGAGTTAGCCTTGAGCAAAAAAAAAAAAAAAAAAAAAAGCTCAGGGACAGTGCCCAGGCCCTCAAGTCAAGCCCCAGAACTGACCAAAAAAGTTGCATATTACAGAAATGGAAGTACAGGAATAAAGATGGGATCTATCCATCACTAATGTGAAAACTCCAGTCAGGAGGCTGTCAAGTAAATCCTTTTCCCAACTGATCCCAGCATGATGCAAGCTGGTCTGTGTGCCATTTGTAACACACGGGGATTAAGAAGAAAGGTCAGAAACAATAGATAAAAATCAGTACATGTGTAAGATATTCACTTAAATCAATATCAGTCTAGGAGTGGGAAACTTCTCATTATGGCAACCTGAGAAATCTTCTTTGAACACCTTTCCCTCCATAAAGGTGTACCAAACGACTCCAGGAAATAAAAAAATTCTTATCCATATATAGGATTATTTACAAACAATCTTTCGGGAAAAGAGAACACACAATAAAAATGGAAGAAAGGATTTAAAGTAGATCTGTTAATTTAACGGACTTTGTCAAGCAAATCCACCATCCCTGGTGTGCTATTTATTGTGCCTAATAGAACTAACACTCAGGGAAAAAGTAGTCATTAAAAAGGACTGGTCAGAAGGGGGAAAACACAGCAAACAAGCCAGCTTTAAAAGTTTCTCAATTATAAGTGAGTTACTCTGAGGGAATTATCTGGAAGTGACTTTAAAGTTTAACATTAAAATATGAAGAAAGGATCATCATGGCCCCATCACTCCCCTATTTTCACTTTTTTTGGGGGATGGGGGGATGTTATGGATGGACGGAGGGGCATGAAAGACCAGGCGCAGTCTGCTATCATGTTAGGTTCAGGTTACCTACTGCCAAGTCACACAATTACTCCAGAAAACCTGCCTAAGGAATGCGGGCTGCCTGTCAAGGTTACAAGCTGTCCACTGCAGTGTAAGATATACAAGAAAATGACACCATGTAAACCTCATAAAGGTCGCATGGTATCAGGAACTTTAAACGAGAAAATAAATACTATCCTCCATCTAGTTTTGTATACTAATTTCAAGTCAGCATACATAAATACCACACAGCACACAAGAGCATTACTGTAAGGGGTCACTTGCTCTGTGAAGAAAACACTGCTTTTGGCTGTGAAAGTAACTGATTTCACACAAATTCTAGGATTTTAGCACCTTAATGCAGGCCAGAACTCTACCCCTCCTCCACCAACCCCAGAGCAAGTCCCAGGACATCAGGAGAAGAACACAAAAATGGAGTGAAGAGAAAACAAAGGCAGGGGGTTCAGGACTTAACCCCAGCTGAGAGAGAGAGAACATCATTGTGGCTCAGAGGGCGAATGCTTGCCTGGCAGTTACAAGACCCTGGATTCAATACTCAGCACCAAGGCTTTGGCCTTCATCTGTAAGGACCAAATGAAATAGCCCAGACAAGACTAGGTGATAGGTGCTTCCAGAAAAGACAAGAGCAACGGGTAAGAGGAAAACACTGCCTTGATGTTCTGTAATATGTTCCCTCAAGAAGCTCAAACTCTTCGCACAAGTACACTAGGCTGCCTAGGTCACCACCACAATGCCATCCTCTCTAGAAACCATCTACCCATGGTAGATACCACCTTGGTATCTTTGCCTGGAAACCCATTGACATTCAAGAAATCATGAATGATTATTAGAGTTCTGTCATTTTGAAACTGATGGGAAAATGAATGTGTTATGTGTCCGGAACACATATTATCACCACCATCACATGTGTGCGTGCATGCGCGCGCGCGCACACTCTCTCTCTCTCCCTCTCTCTCTCTCTCTCCAACTCAAGTCCTGAACTTTTGACCTGGTTGCAGCTGAGCTGAGCCCCCTCCCGAGTCCACCAGGGCACCTGCTCCAGGGCTGACAAGAGTGCTGGCAGGCAATGGCCGCAAGGCTACAACAGCACAAAGCAGCCAGCCTGCAGCAGAGGCCTTTATAGAAAGAGCCAGGCAGCTTCACATCTCCCTCCCTACTGCTCCAAAACATGCTTCTTTAATGATTCCCCAAGGAAAGAATAAAACCTAACATCTGTTTCCCAGGTTTACTGACCTGTACAACCGCTGACAGCATGCAAATCTGGAAGCCTCGCAACTTCCTTCAATTTCTCTAAATGTGAATACTGAAGAGTTTGAATGGGAGGGAGGGGATCACTGTTTTGTGGTGTAGAGCCAGGGACACTCCTCGGTGTGCACCAGTCCCCCACCCCCGAGGACATCTCATGTTGGCATCTGGGGATGTAAATTACAGGGATGTAAATTCTGTCTTGCTTAATTTTGTGGAACACTATCAGGACAGCCTAAAATACAACTGGGCGGCTCAGTACAAGCAACCATCTGCCCTGTGACCAGGTGAGGCTCAGGGCTAGATTCCTGGTGTGCTAAGGGTCCAGAATGAGGACTGGCCAAGCACAAGAAACACGCATGTGCAGCGCAGAGACGCGAGGGTGGGAGGGCGCCGCCAGGCAACTGGGTTTCCATCTAGCTGTGTGACACCCTTTCTTTCAGGGCTCCCATAGCACATGCACCATTCTGCCACATGCCCTGTCCCTGAGCTCACTCTGAAAAGGAACCACAACTGGACTGCAGGTCATCTCTCTGCCATTGAGTCTGGGTTTCAGATGGCTCATCCGTGCAAGAATTTTATGTTAGATGAACTCTAGGTATTTCACAGACCCAAAATCCCGTGATTTTAGGAGTGTTTTTGAGCATGCATAACAAGCATGGTGGCGAACCCTGGTCAGGATCTGTACCACCAAGTAACGATCTACCAAATGAAACCTACAAATCCATCCTCGGCGCATCTGAACTAGGGATTTCTTCTTTCTGTTCAATGTCCAAATTACTTTTAAAATAGCTTCTGAGGCTTAAAGATTAACCTTTTCCTCAATTAGACCTAAAATTGTGAGGAATTCTGGAGGATAAATGTCTTAAAACTATCTTTTGCCCTTCTTTCACTCTTCTTTGTTCTGTTGTATTTGAGATCCTCGTACATAGAACCACAAATAAAACCCAGGTCTAGTTTGTGGCTTGCCTATCCTCCATGCTGCAACCTCATGTATGAAACTGAGACCTCTCCAGAGAGCGGTGTCACCCACCCTCATATATTTTCATTTTTCACTGGGTGCTGTTCATTGCTTTTTTGTTGTTCCGTCTTCATATTAGCCTCTAGCAAACACTAGTCCACATCTGTCGAAAACATGGGCTCAGTGTCTTTCTCAGTAGTTCTTACTGTTAAAAGAGCAATGGTCTAGGCCGAGGAGGTGGCTCAGTGGTAGAGTGCCTGCCTAGCATGCATGAAGCCCTGGGTTTGATTTCTCAGTACCACATACACAGAAAAGGCCAAAAATGGCTCTGTGTCTCAAGTAGCAGAGAGCGGCTCAGGGACAGAGCCCAGGCCCTGAGATCAAGGCCTAGGACTGGCAAAAAAAAAAAAAAAAAAAAGGAACAGGCTCAGGATCTTTGTGATTCTTTCCTCAGCAATGCTATTTGGGGCCAGATACACCTTTTAGTGAGGAGCAGCACCATAAATTAAACTACAGTGACTAAGGGATGGGCCTCGCTCTGTGTGCCCGGCTGGGCTTTATTTCTTACAACCCGTTGACAGACTTCATCCAGGATTTACTGATTTGCTTATTATCTGGCTCACTCCACGAAAAAGAAGGCAGTTATTTTTGTGTTGTGTTTACAAGTTTCACACCAGCACCTACTCGGCCTGCCTAACACACAAAGGATGCTTTATAAATATTTGCTGAAAGAAACATCGACTCTCCCCGCTATAATCCTAGCTACTCAGGAGTCAGAGGTCTGAAGATCACAGTTCAAAGCCAGCCCAGGCAGGGAAGTCCATGAGACTTTTATTTTTGCCAGTCCTGGGACTTGAACTCAGGGTCTGAACACTGTCCCTGAACTTCTTTGGCACAAGGCTAGCGCTCTACCACTTAAGCCACAGAACCACTTCCAGCTTTTCTGTGTGTGGTACTGAGGAGGTGAACCAGGGCTTCATGCATGCTGGGCGAGCACTGTACCACTAAGCCACATTCCCAGCCCCTCCATGAAACTCTGATCTCCAAGGAACCACCAGAAAACCTGAAGTGGTGCTGTGGCTCAAGTGGTAAAAAATGCTCACCTTGAGCTGAAGAGCTCAGAGACAGTGCCCCAGGTCCTGAGTTCAAGCCCCAAGACTAACCACCACCACAACAACCAAAGAAATAGGAACTCAGCTGGATGCTGGTGGCTCATGCTTATCATCCTAGTTATTCAGAAATCTAAGAACTGAGGATGGCAGTTCAAAGCTAGCCTCAGGCAGGAGAGTCCAGGAGTCCTTTTTTTTAAAAATCAATTGTGAAGCTTCTTAACTCTGGGACTCCCACACTGTCTTGAACTTTTTTGCCTAAGGCTAGAGCTCTACCATTCTGGTTTTCTGGTGGTTCACTGGAGGTAAGAGTCTCCCAGACTTTCCTGCCTGGGCTAGTTTCAAACTTTGATCCTCAGATCTTAACCTCCTGAGTATTACAGGTGTGAGCCACTAGCACCTTGTGGAAGATAGCTAGCCTTGAGCAAATGAGCTCAGGGATAGGGGGACAGGAGAGAGGGGAGGGGTCAGGGAGATGAGGGGAGGGAGAGATGAGGGGAGGGGAGGGAGGAAGAGAATGAGAGAGAATGAGAGAGAATGAGAGAGAGAGAGAGAGACAGAGACAGAGAGACAGAGAGACAGAGAGAGAGAGAGCCCACGCAAGAGAGAGAAGAAAAGAAGAAACATGATCTTGCCCCTGTATTCAGTTTCAGTAGAAGGCTTAAAAAAGATCTTCTGGCCAGGTACTGGTGGCTCATGCCTATAATCCTAGCTACCCATGAGGCTAAGGCCTGAGAATAATGGTTCAAAGCAAGCCAGGACAGGGAAGTCTGTGAGACCCATCTCCAATTAACTACCAAAAACCATGAAGTAGAGCTGTGCTCAAGTGGTGGCGTGCCAGCTGTGGCCAAAGACTAAGGGACAGTGCTCAAAAGCTCCAGTACCAGCATACACAAAAGAACAAAGGAAAGAAAGGGAGGAGAGGGGGAGAGAGGAAGGAAGGGAAGGAGGGAGGGAGGGAAGAGAGAGGGAGGGGAAAGAGGAAAGAAGGAGAAAGACACAGACAAGACAGGACAGGACACCTGGGCTCTGGTAGCTCATGCCTGCAATCCTAGCTACAAAGCAGGCTGAGATCTGAGGATCATAGTTCAAAGTCAGCCCAGGCAGGAAAGTCTGTGAGGCTCAGGTGTTACAGCACCAGCCTTGAGCAAGAAAAGCTCAAAGACAGTACCCAGCACCAATACAAAAACAAAGGCCAGTATGTTTCAATTAAAATAGTTTCCTGGGAGTGTAGTTCAACAGTACAACACCTGCCTGTCTAGTACACTAGAGACCTTCTTTCTTGATCCCTAGTCCTGCCAGGAAAAAAAAAAATACATGTTTCCTCACTCAGTCCACTACATCTAGTCATCATGAAATGAATACCCTAATCAGGGCTAACTTATTATTTCCTGTAGTTGAGGCCTCTTAAACCTTTGATTGAAGAACCTCCTTCAGAATTGATTAAAATGTTAAACCACAAACACACTGCCAGCAGATTGTGTATAAGTATACGAACTCAAAAATCGACCACCCATCCTTTGGCACCATGTTTAGGAACTGTTGATTGTATTTTTAAGTTCCTCCTAACCTTTAGTCTTTTGGGGGGGGGGGAAAGGGAGGAGCCAGGTTGGGGCTTGAACTCAAGAGCCTGGGCACTGTCCCTGAGCAGCTTTTGCTCTCTACCACTTGAGCCACAACACCACTTCTGGCTTTTTCTGTGTATGTGGAACTGAGGAGTGGAACCTAGAACTTCATGCACACTAGGCAAGCACTCTACCACTTAGCCACATTCAGTACTTATTTTAATGTGTAAATTCATGGCTTGTGCTCCCAGTAAGGAGTTAATCCAAGGAAACACCAAGTATAACATTCAAGACTCAGCATATTATACCCAGGTGATCATGCGGGTTAGGTAAGGGACTTTAAACCACATAAAACCACAATCAGAGCCCAACACCAACCAGTGACTCACAAATATAACCCTTAGTTACTTAAGAAGCTGCCGGCTGAGAATCAAGGTTACAAGCTAACCAGACACACCAGCAGAAAAGTTCAAGAGACTTTTATCTCCAATTCACCAGCTCCACAGATAGAAAGCCAGCCATGAACAAAAAAGCCTAGTAAGATTCAAGGCCCAGACTTCAAGCCACAGTACTAACCAAAAATGAAGAAAGAACTAGAAAGAGACACAGCAAAGCTAAAGATTAGGTTCTCAAAGGCAAGAAGCTCATTAAAAGATACAAGAAAGCAATCAATTAATTTTCATTATCTTGCTACCATAAGAACTACATAAATGATTCTACATGAACATTTCCAGTTCCCTCGGATCAGACCACTGAAAAATCTCCCTTATCAAGTAAGGCACTAGTTTCTGAGAAGACTACTTGGTTAGGGGAAAGTGCTAAATCTCTGAAGAAGAGACCAATTAACTTTTCTCTTTGGAGTCAACAAAACTTAGCCAACCTAACCACTAAAATATTAAGCAATTACATAATGCTAGATTAAATAGAATACAAGCTGGGCAACAAGCTAGGTGGCTCACGCCTATAATCCTAGCTCCTCAGAAGAATGAGATTTGAGGATCACAGTTTGAAGCCAGCCTAAGCAGAAAAGTCTATGCAACTCTTATCACCAATTAACCCCCCCCAAAATCAGAAGTAGAGCTGTGGCTCAAAGTGGTAGAGCACTAGCTTTGAGCACAAAAGCTCAGGGATAGCACCCAAGCCCCATGAACAAAAAATAAACAAACAATTGTGGCTCTGAGCTACTTTTTTCTTTTTCTGGTCGGTCTTGGGGCTTGAATTCTGGGCATGGGCGCTGTCCCTCAGCTCTTTAGCTCTAGCCAGCGCTCTACCACTTGTTCCACAGTTCCAGTTTTCTGGTGGTACACTGAAGGTAAGAGTCTCAGGGACTATCATGCCAGGACTGTCTTTGAATCGACATCCACAAATCTCAGCCTCCAGAGTAGCTAGGATTACAGACATGAACCACCAGCACCCTGCTCTGAACTACTTATTAACTGCCAATCTTCTGACAGGACAGTTATGAGCCTAACTAATATTATCTACTTCTATATAAAGCACATAGTAGGTACTTAATGATGCCAACGATTTAATTCAGTGTCACTAATCCACTGTCTTAATCACCCGAATACTTCAGTCTCCTCTGAAAAAATCCCTACTATATGACACAAATACATTGTGAATATATTTAGAAACTTATAAATATGCAATAAGCTACAATGTTACAAGTTCTTAATCTCATGGCTGATAGTGGGTTATTTCAAATTTTTACGTTTTTTTGCTATAATATTCAAGCTTTATATAATTTTATGCAATTGTATGTGTGCCCATACTGGGACTTGAACTCAAGGCCCAGGCAATTATCCCTAACCTTCTTTTGCTTGAGGTCAGGACTCTTTATTACTTGAGTCGAAGCTCTACTTCTAGCCTCTGCCCCCCTTTTCTAAAATAGTTTATTGGAGATAAGAGTTGCACGGACTTTCTACCCCAGCTGGCTTTGAATCACTATCCTCAGATCTTGGCCTCTTGAGTAGCTAGGATTACAGGCGTGAGCCACTACCACCTGGCAATTTTATGTTATTATTTTTTAAACCACAATTAAACAATGTAAAGGATCATTAACCGTACACTCACAGATTTCTGGACTGATGATTACAAACACTTTATTTAGGGCACAGAAACATTGAAGTCCTTAGATATATCTCCAAGCCAGGTGCTGGTGGCTCACGCCTGTAATCTTAGCTATTTAGGAGGCTGAGATCTGAGGATCACAGTTCAAAGCCAACCTGAGCAGAAAAGTCTCTGAGACTCTTATCTCCAATTAACCACCAGAAAACAGTAAGTGGTGCTGTGGCTCAATGTGGTAGAGCGCTAGCCTTTAACTCAGGGGCAGCACCCAGGCCCACAGTTCAAAGCCCCATGATCAACCAAAAAAAAAAAAAAAATCTCCAAATGATAAGAGGCTAAGGAGTTTAATGGTAGAAGCCTTGCTAGCATGAGACCATGTGTCTAATCTCCCAGCTCCCAGCACCAGGAAAAAAAAAAAGTATGTTGCCTTTCCTGAAGAAATCCTCTATATTCAAGGCTGAAGTAAAAATATTTTTAGCATGCCAATATAAAAACATCAGCCCTTCAGGGCTGGGAAGGTGGCTCAGTGGTAGAGCGCTTGCCTTGCATGCCTGAGGCCCTGGGTTCTATTCCTCAGCACCACATAAACAAAAAGAAAAAGGCCGGAAGTGGCA
>NW_027204453.1:0-28055 GCF_024711535.1 Dipodomys merriami | reverse complement strand
CTGCTACACAATACTGGATGCCAAGAATACAGGAGGCACAGACTAGATTCTAGGGCCAGGGAAGTGGAGGATGAGAGACTTGTATGTCCAATACCTCAATGTTCTAGGGCATTAGTCTTGACCTGGCTATGCCCCCGCTTGTGTACGTTCACTTCTTAACCCAGTGTTGGCCACACACCAGCCACTTGTTGCAGTACTATGGAAGGAGCAGGAGTGGAAGTGAGATCTAGGATGAACAAAATCGGGATATGTGGCCTGTGGGGGTGGCAAAGGGTGTCTTTAAAAAAATCTTCGAGCAGGAACTCAGGGTCTAGGCACTGTCCCTGAGCTTCCTTTGCTCAAAGGTAACATTCTACCATTTGAACCACAGTTCACCTTTCATCTTTTTTACTTGTTTAATGGAGATAAAAGTCTCATGGACTTTCCTGCGTGGGCTGGCTTCAAGCAGTCATCCTAAGATCTCAGATTCTTAAGTAGTTAGGATTGCTGGTGTGAGCCACAGTCACCTGCTAAGGATGTGTGTGTGTGTGTGTGTGTGTGTGTGTGTGTGTGTGTGTGTGTGTGTGTGTGTGTGTGTGTGTCTGTGTGTCTGTGTGTGTGTGCGCGCACGCGCACGCATGCGTGCACATGTGAGTTTACCGGGACTTGAACTCAGAGCCTAGGAGCTATCCTTTAGCTTGTTTGTACAAGGTTGGTGCTGTACCACTTGAACTACAGTAGCTCTGCTTCCCAGGTTTTGGTGATTCATTGGAAAAAAGAGTCTGCCCAGGCTAGGTTTGAATCTTGATTGATCCTCAAGTGTCAGCCTTGAGTAACTAGGATGACAGGAATGAGCCACAGGTGCACAGCTGATAATGGCCTTTCTCCACAGTGAACTGGAATCTCCTGAAAGCTTTTCTTTATTTTTACTGTGCCAGTACTTGGGATTGAACTCAGGTTTTGGGCTCTGGTCTCTTAAATTTTTCCCTCAGTGCTGGCACTCTACCACTTGAGCCACAGCTCCATTTCTGGCTTTTGGTAGTTCATTGGCAAGAAGAGTCTGGATAACTTTCCTCCCCTGGGCTGGCTTTGACCCACAATCTCTGAGTAGCTTGGATTCTCTTGAGTAGCTAGGATTTACAGGGGTTGAGCCACTGGTGCATTGTGTAGAAGGTTGTCTTAAGCAAGAGTTCTTCCCTGCATTTTCCCTGTCTCCTCCATGCAAAGGAGGCCTGAAGGTCAGGAGCTGTGAAAATTAGGCTTCTAGCCACAGGAAATGGCTGGGGTCCATGGAGAAAAGTCAAAGTTAATCTTCCCCTTGGGCCCCATTCTGGGCCCCACCCTCTGCCCTACCTGTGACTCAAGTACAAACCTTAACCCACCTTTGAATGTTCTGCTAGACTTGTCTGAGGCCAAAGAACCTTCATTCCACCCACACTACCTGCTCTACACCACACCTCAGGAACTTTGCCCATGCTGTGTACCTTCTGCCTGAGCCTCTCTATCCTGTTCCTCATCTTAGAACTCCTGTGGAATTTTGGCACTGCTTAAATAACCTAGTGAATCCAATTTTTCCTTCCCTTCTCTATCTTTTTTTTAATATATTGAGTTGCTAGAGATGGAACTTGTGCATACTGACTGGCAAATGCTCTATATTGGTGTGTGTGTGTGTGTGTGTGTGTGTGTGTGTGTGTGTGTGTGTGTGTGTGTGTGTGTGTGTGTGTGTGTGTGTGTGTGTGTGCCAATCCTGGGGTTTGAAGTCATGGCCTAGATGCCATCCCTGAGTTTTTATGTTCAAGGCTAGCATTCTACTACTTGAATCACAGCTCTGGCTTTTTGGGTGCTTAATTGGAGAAATGAGTCTCATATAGACTTTCCTGCCTGCACTGGCTTGTAGTTATGATCCTGAGATCTCAGCCTCCTGAGTAGCTAAGATTACAGGGGTGAGCCACCAGCACCTCGCCTCTACCTGTCACCTATAACCTCAGCCCTCCTCTGAGTCCCAGAAGAGTATGTCTCACAAAGGTCACATTTTTTTAGCCAGTGTTGGGGCTTGAACTCAGGGTCTAGGCATGTTCTTGAGCTGTTTTTGCTCAAGGCTACATTCTATCAGTTAAGCCACAGTACCACTTTTGGCTTTTTCTGTTTATGTTGTACTGAGGAATCAAACCCAGGGCTTCATGCTTGCTAGGTAAGCACTCTATCATTAAGCCACATTTGCAGCCCAAGGCTAACTTCTAACAGGAGCTATGATGGTGGTATTTATTTGAGTACCCTTTTCAGCGCAGAAATCTCTGGCCATTTCATATCTTTGCCAGGATTTGTGACCAGCCTGAGACTCGGCAATGAGGAATGATTAATGAGTGATAGTCACCATGACCCAGAGATCTAGGCTCACATCTTACAGATGGATAGAGAATATGGAGACAGAACTTTCCACAACACTTACAGCTGGGGAACTGTGGCCTCCCTGGAGGCAGTGGCTGGCTGCTAAATGTTCCAGTGGGACACCTCAGCCAAAACATAATGCACTCGTTGCATATGCCAGCCCAGGCAAGCCTTCGGAGCTTCAGTTATTAAATGGCATAGAAGGGTGTTTTGTTCAAGTTACTTGCTCAGCCTTAGTACTCTCTGAAGCCTTGTCCCAGCTTTTCCAGGTTGAGGGTCTGGGCATGGGCAACCTGCTGAATGCCCATCATCCATACATCATCAATCCATACACAGAGACATGCAGTTACTGCCTTCTTTTTTTTTTTTCCTTTGGCAGGTCCGAGGTTTAAATATGATCATAGGCCCTATGCCTGATCTCCACTTTCTCAAGGAAAGTGCACTCCCCTTGAGCCACAGCCCCAACCCATGGGGATATTTTCCTGTGATCTCTTAGAAATAAGAGTGTCGGGACTTTCCTGCCCTGGCTGAATTCAAATTGTCTTTCTCTATATCTCAGCCTTCTGAGGAGCTAGGATTACATACAGGAGCCACTGACAACCTGGCCTCCTCCTTCTCCTCCTCCTCCTCCTCCTCCTCCTCCTCCTCCTCCTCCTCCTCCTCCTCCTCCTCCTCCTCCTCCTCCTCCTCCTCCTCCTCCTCCTCCTCCTCCTCCTCCTCCTCCTCCTCCTCCTCCTCTTCTTCCTTCTTGTTCTTGTTCTTGTTCTTGTTCTTGTTCTTGTTCTTGTTCTTGTTCTTCTTCTTCTTCTTCTTCTTCTTCTTCTTCTTCTTCTTCTTCTTCTTCTTCTTCTTCTTCTTCTTCTTCTCCTTCTTCTTTTTAATCGTGACAATCATAAATCTTCACAGTATCATTCCAATGGTTTGCATTCGAAATATACTACCCAGCCCTGGAGTTCGAATGCAGGACTGCCACACACAAATGGAGGGAGATCCTGACAAACTAGTTTCTATTTATGTGAATTCTGTCAAAGTAATAGTTAAATTTGCAGTTATTTCATGTTTCTATTTTAGAACAAAAATTATTGGATGTATATCTTGCATTTTCGCACCATGCTATGAATCCCCTAATGGAAGGATATTGACTAATTTTTAATTAATGTTTTTATAAGTATTCAACCATGGGACTTCATTCAATGGAGACATAACTTAATAAGTAATAATTGGTAACTATATATATATAATTTAATTATATCCTCACATACTTTCTCCTTCTCTACACACACACACACACAAACACACACACACACACACACACACACACACACATACACATACAGCAATCTACACATCTATCAATGTATATATTGAGCATTACTCTGGCTTGATCACAGGTCCTCAGAACTTCCTGGCAGCTGAATTTGCCAGAGGCTGGTGTGCTAAGACTGTAATGCCATTTATGAATTGGCCATTGTAGGCTGTGAGTTGAAATCGCAGCATGGCCAAAAGTTTATTCATGGATTAGGGAGCCAATTTTGACACATTTTTTTCCTGAAAAAAAATTCCTGGGTCTCAGTATAATGTATAATTCATATGCAAATACATCCTATGTGATAGGATGTAGTAAATGAAATGTTATATGGGTAATAATACTAAATAAATAAGGGTAATAAACGTCATACTCACTAAACCCATGTATGTGAATAGATATCATATATGAATATTCTTTCCAGTGCTGGGGCTTCAGTTCAGGCCCTAGGAACTTGTCTGAATTTCTTGTCTTCAAGGAAGGTGAGCTTCTCCTTCACCCACAGTGCCACAGAGTGACCCAGACCCTGAATTCTAATCCCAGGCCTGCCAGAAAAATGGTGCAAATTCCAAGCCAGGGCCTTATTTTATTAAGTTTTGGCCCAGCACGGACCTTGAACTCAAGTCTCAGCATTTTTGACACAGATCCTGGAATCTAGAACCCGATTTCAAATATCAGAGTTGGCAAAAAATAAATAAAAAAGAGAAGGATAAAATTAAGTTCAAGAAGGTGGTTTTACATTTTTTCCCCTTTGCATTGTGACCACCTTGGGTCTAAATGACAAGGCCCAGAAAGTGTACACGACCTTGCATGCTGATGTTTGGCTGGCTATTAGGGAATCCATAGATGAAACCTCAACTTAGGCCTGGAGGTGGATTCCCGGGACTGCCACTAATGATTGGCAGGAGATTCTAAGAAATGCATTCCAATATACATCCATACAAATGTTATAAAAGTAGCAATTAAATCAGTAGGTACTGTATGAGTATACTATAAAATTATACACAACAATTATACTACATTGACTAATTTTCAATTAATACTTTATTATGTATTCAACCATGATACTTAAAAATGGAAAGAATAATTTAATTTACAATAATTGGTAGTAATATAATATATGTAATTTCATAATATACAGACATCTTTCTCTTGATATATATATATATGTACATATATATATATGCCAATGTACACATTTATCTTTTTATATACTTGTCACTCCTGGGGCTCAGTGGTATAGTGATGGTTAGTATATACAAAGCCCTGGATTCAATTCCTCACTACCACATGCACATAAAAATCTGGACTTTGTGCTGTTGCTCAAGCAGTTGAGCACTAGCTTTGAGCATAAAACTTAGGGACTGTGTCTAGACACTTACTCAAGACCCAGGATGGGCACGAAAAAAAAAATTGAATGTTGTGACTGCAACTCTATAAAGATAAGACTTCAAATACCTCATCACAGAGCAAGCCGGGTGTCTGGTGCTGACAGCTGCGATCTAACCTGACTTAGCCTGAGGTATACCACTACAACCAAGCTCCAATCCTTGTACAATCCTTGTACAAGAGAAACTAGGTACAGTGCTCATGTCCTGAATTCAAGCTCCAGGACTAGTGTATGCACACACATACACACACACACGCACACACACACACACACACACACACACACACACACACACACACACACACACACACACACAGAAAGCAGAAGTGAAGCTGTGACACAAAATGGTAAAGCATTAGACTTCTGCCCTCAGCACCCAGGCCCTGTGTTCAATGCCAAAACCTAGCCACCCAAGGCCTAACTAGGAGAGGTCAAAGGTTTCAAAATGTGATGAGCTTCACCAAACGTAGATGACAGGAAGTTTGTGATATCCAACACATGCTTGGATTTCACAAGCTTCCAGAAACCTAGGAGAGGCATCATAGGCCCATCATCACCCTCAGTGAAACATTTCATTAGGTTCAGTGCCCTAGTTGTCTGCCAGAAGGACTCCTAAATTATATTGAGCACTGTATCTGAACACCGGAATATAGTCTCACAAAGGCAGGATAAGTGCATAGTACTTGGACTGCCATGGGACATGGCACAAATGAAGGTTTCCTGTCAAAGCAGAGCACTGGGAAGAGAGATAGCTTGGGGTACAAAGAGGACTTTTTCTCCTGACCTTCAGAGCCCGCCCACACTCCTCCCCACCAATTGGCCCAGATGGAGTTGTTTGTTACACAGCTATGCAGGAGTGAGGGCTTTTGTCTGCCTGTACAGACAATGAGAGAGACTTCGTCCAGCAGGCCTGGGATGCAGAGAAACCCTCAGGCCACACTGGAAGCAGCAAGGGGATCCCTGGAACACGCAATGTCATAAAAAGCAATCTCTGTGTTATGAACTCATTGTATTGAATACAAATTTCCTAGGTTGGTGCCATTCATCATAGCTAATCTGGAGCTTCACCTATAGGAATACATTCATACATACACAAAGACATGGAGGTACAGGTTCTTTATGAGGGGGCAGGTCCTGCATTTGAACCATGAGCCTAGGCGTTTTCCCTGAGCCCCTTTTGGTCAAGGCCAGTGTATTAAGCTTGAGTCAAAGCCCCACTTCAGGGGTTTTCTGTGATCTCTTAGAAATAACAGTGTCAAGGACTTTTTTAAGCTGGCTGGATTTAAATTCAGATTCTCTACATCTCAGCCTCCTGAGGATGTGGAATTGCAGTCAGCAGTCACTGGCACTTTCTTTTCTTCTCCATTTTTTTAATCTGGAAAATCTGACTTCTTAATGGGTCATTCCAATGATTTGAACTTATAAGACACTACACAATGTTCTTTATAGCTGCCTTCTCTGCGAAGGATTTTCTCTCCTCATCTTCCACTCTGGACACAGGTTTGAAGCCAAAAATGAGAAATGAGTGTCACAGGAGCTAATGTCCACAGGACATGCCAGTTCTGTCACTTAACATTGAGCTGAAGTGAATTTACTGTCTCAGGATGAGAAGACTGAAAGCTGAAGCAATCCTCATACTGTCTGCATTGCTCATTTTGCCTTTAAAGTCATCTAATAATTATGAGTGTTTTGTGTCTCCAACCTTAATTATCTAGAACAAACTAGAAGCATCTTCATGTTTCTGTTTTCTCTAGTACCTCTCGACATTTAGACTAAAGGTTTGTGTGGAGTGACTCCTAGGGGAATCCCTGAGGAAATCTACTTGAAGCCTCCTCAGGAGATCACCATTCAAAGCCAGTCCTAGCAGGAATTTCTGTGAGATTCTTGTCTCCAATAAATCACCAGAAAACCAGAAATGGAACAGTGGCTTAGAGGGTAGAGCTCCAGTTGTGAGAGAGAAAGTCAAGCAGGTGATACAGGCCAGACCAGGCAGAAAAGCCTGGGAGTTGCTTATTTTATAGGCCTGTGTCCTTATATGATGCACATTGAAGCTCTCAGCAGCCTTTATTTACATTTTATTATGAGGCCAATGCAGGAACAGTAACATCATTCAGGGGAAAAGAAGATCATAGTGTATAGAAATAACTGGTATTCAGAAATTTACCCTTGAGGACACAAACTGTATCATACTTATGTAAAAACTACGATTAAGAAAAAAAGATGAGGGGGCTGGGAATGTAGATTAGTGAAAGAGTGCTTGCCTAGCATGCAAGAAGTCCTGGATTCTATTCTTCAGTAGCACATAGAAAGAAAAAGCCAGAATTGGTGCTGTGGCTCAAGTAGTAGAGTGCTAGGGAAAGTGCTTAAGCTTGGAGTTCAACCCAAGAAATGTCAGAGATAGCTAGGTAGGTAGGTAGTTAGTTAGTTAGTTAGGTAGGTAGGTAGGTAGGTAGGTAGGTAGATAGATAGATAGATAGATAGATAGATAGATAGATAGATAGATAGATAGATAGATAGATAGATAGATAGATAGATAGATAGATAGATAGATAGATAGATAGATAGATAGATAGATAGATAGATAGATAGATAGATAGATAGATAGATAGATAGATAGATAGAGATAGAAAAAATGATACATGAATCTGGTCTTGGATGTCAGGATGAAAGAATGGAACAATTCCCAGTCATGAGGCCTTCTTTATTGTGCCAGGCCACCAGCATTACCTTCACACAGCCACAAAGTAGGAAGACTGTCTCTTTCCCACTTCTCAGGCAGCAAAGGGCCCCAGAGCCAAGAAGGCAAAGTCAGGTTCTAACTCAGGTTCTTGGAAACAGAAGACAAATGCCCCTACCTCAACTTGGACTGGGGATTTGCATTAATGATGTGGAGAATGAAGGAAGGAGAAAGGACTGGCAGAGGTAGAAGAAGGGCCTTCAAACCTGACAGATGGAGAGTCAAAAACCCACTCCATAAGACCAGTGAGCAAGGTTTTTCTAGTCTCTTCCTCCCCTCTCCCCCACTAAACAGACTTTCTATTGGTAACCTAAAGATAGCCTGAGGCTCCCTTCACCTGAGGGAGGAAGGTTAGTCATTGTTTGAAGAGGCTGAGAAAAGCCTGACCCTGGTGTAACTCTAACAAATGTTTCAGGTTTCCCCCCATTGGTGACTGTGTCTGGAATGAATGAGGTGGTTTTGCAGCTCACTTCCCTGTTGAGTGTGTACATTCTGCCTCCTAATCCTACAGGCCTAGGTCTCTGTACCTAGCCTGGCTTTTGAACCTGTTTTCTGTCCTTCAAATACAGTGTTACTCTGGAGTTCTTTTGGCTAGCTGGACTAAGGATTGAATCCTGAGAACTTCATTTGAATCTTCGACAGGTCAGTAATGTTTCTTTCCTTCTATAGCTTGAGAACTCTAAGAACATTTAGAGTGAAAGTAACTTCTCATCACCAATGGAAACACACGAAGCTGTTGAACATCTGACCTTTCAGAAGTGGAAGTCAGAGTGTCATAGACTTTCCTGCCCTTGTTGGCTACACCCTGTGATCCTCAGACCTCAGGCTCCTGAGCTAGCGTGATGGGTGTTAGCTACTGGTGCTCTGCTAGGTTCAGAACTGTAATGACATTGATAATACAAGTCAACTGCTTATCTCAAAGGACTTGGGAGCATATTAAGCCTTTCAACATTGGACCTTTCAGATCCCTTTAGCACACAAGGTTATAATGCTAGAGACTGCGAGGCTGGGCAAATGGATGTGCTATACTTGAGCCTTAAGCTCTGACTCCAATTCTGGCGTACATCAAGTTTAGAATGTTCTCCTAATTAGCAAATAGGAAACGCACTTTGATTAATCCTTACTTGTTTCCAGTTGTGTGTCTTATATCAACCCTGGGCCCTGTTCATGAGCAATTCAGCTCAAAGGTAACACTCTACCACTTGAGTCACAGCGCCACATGGGGTATTTTTTTGGTGGTATCTTGAACATAAGCGTCTAACAGGCTTTCTTTGCCTAGGCTGTCTTTGAACTATGGCCTTCAAATCTCAGCATCCAGAGAAGCTGGGGTTCCAGGTGTGAGCCACCGCCATCTGGCCTATTGTTTTTGAGAGTCCTGGGGCTTCTTTTTTTCAAGGCTAGCACTCTATCATTTGATCCACTCCATTGCTTCTAGCTTTTTCTGAGTATGTGGCACTGAAGATTCAAACCCTGGTATTCATGCATGTTGAGCGAGCTATTTCCACTAAGCCACATTTATAGGTTTACAATCTTATCCCACAACTTGCCTGTACTGAAGAAAAGGTTTCTAAGTATAAATCATTAACGAAATCCCTATAAGAAGGTGTTCAAAGATAAAAACAAAAAGCTCATCCTTGAGAGATACTCTAAACATGTGAAGACTATGACAAATGCCTCCATTTAATTATGTATCATGTTTCAACACAAAAAGTTTTAGTGAAAAATGAGTCAATGTCCTAAATTATTGTGTATAATTTTATAATAGATATGCAAAATGTAATAAGTATTATGTGTATAATAATACTAAATAATATAAACAATAAATGAATGAATAAAATAAAAATAAAATAAATACAAAATCAATAATAAAAATCATAATATGTAATAAACATACATATGTAAGTATATATCGTATATTACACATGTATAGAGATATCTTTTCCTTTGCAGGGTCTTCATTCAGGCCGTGGGAACTCTAGCCTGAATTTCTTTTCCTCAAGGACAGTGAGCTTTGCCTTCACCCATGGTGCAAATGAGTTACCTAGATGGTGAGATCAAATCCCAAAAATGGTAGAAATATTGGTCTAGTTCCAAGACAGTGACTTAATTTTTTAATGGAAGCAGTTATGTTTATTGAGTTACATACTGAACATTAAACAAAGCCGTGTAGAATTTTGTACAGCTATTCAGAGGTCCTTCCCTTACTCCAAAAGTGCTTTTCTGAACACTACATTGTTTCTTTTTTTGTATGTTTTTATTGTAAAAATGTTGTACAGAGGGGTCACAGTTACATGAACAAGGTCATGAGTATATTTCCTATTGAGCATTGTTGCCTGCTCCTTTGTTTTCCCCCTACCATCCCTTCCCTCCCATCTCCACAACTACTCCCCCTGCCAAGCTCAGTGACTTAACTTTTTAGTTGTGGCTTGATACGGATTTTGAAATCAAGTAGTGGCAAATCTGCATTTTCCCCACATTGCTACAGACTTACCAAGATCCTGAGTTCAAATCCCAGGCTAGGAAAGAAAACTGAGAGAAATTCCAAACCAGGGAGCTTTATTTTTTTCAATTTAGTTAAATAATTAATTAATTTTTTTCTTTTTTTCTTTTTTTGGCCAAACATGGGGCTTGAACTCAAGTCGTGGCAACTCTGCCTCAACTTGGAACACTCTAGGCTGGGTGCTGCCTTGGAACCCGTACCCAATCCTGGAATCGTAGACCCAGAGGGCTTGTAGGAAAAAAAAGTGGGATAGCACGCAAAGTGGCAAGCTGCAGAGGGCTGGGGGTTTTACGTTTTTTTCTTTGCACGGTGACCATCCTGAGTCTGAATGAGACAGACGGTTGCAAAGTGGACGTGACCTGCCATATCTGAAGGCTGGCATGCTATCAGGGAACCCTTAGGCCAACCTGTCAACAAGTGTGACACCTGTTTTCCTTTCCTGTGAGAGTCCTGGGTGTCAGGCATGATTGAGAACACATCTACAAATCTAGATGCTATGTTATAGGATGTAAACAATATAATACATAGTTAGGTATCATCACAGTCAATAAAATAAATGGTAAATAAATGAATAAAACAAAAAATATAACAAAGGCTTAACATCTGTATGGAAGTTCAATCCTATCTTTAAAATGTATATAAGTAGTACGTTTTCCAGGGCTGGGGCTTGAATTCATTCCTAGGGAACAGGCCTGACTTTCTGGTCTTCAAGCATGGTGAGCTTCCCCTTCTCCAACAGTGCAACAGAGTTACCTGGACCCTCTGTTCAAATTCTAGGCCTTGAAGACAAAAATATGCCACACATTCTAAGCCAGGGAGCTTCATTAGCATTTTTAATATGTTTTTAAGTTCATTTCACTTTTATTTGATACATTTTGATTTTATAACATGAGTTTTTCAGAAAAGGTATTTAAACTTTTGCATTTCAGCATAGCACATTGGTGTTTGTATTTTGACCATCTGCCATGAAGAGTGAGAATGAAAATAAGGATGTCATTTCTCCCTAGATGGTCGGGACAGTTAAATTTATTTCTATTTAGTATTATTTCTATAATTATAAAATCTCTGCATTTGTGTCATGTTAGTTTTCCTCAGCTCCTAACATGAAATACACTAGGGGATTCCTGATAGCACAAAAGGTTGGGTTTCTGAATAAAAATTCATTTCTGTGAGGACAGTAGGTAATTGTAAGCATTTTGGGAATAAACTGGATTGTAAAATGAAAAACAACAACATTGGGACTCAGATGTAGCTCAGTAGTGGAGTATTTGCCTAAAGAGCATAAGACTCTGGCAGAAAAGTTTCCTAAAGCTTAGAATGTTAGAATTTTATGATCTGTATGAACAAACTTTTTGTTTTTTGGTCGTCGGCCTGAACTCAGGGGTTATCCCTGTACTCTTCAGCTCAATGCGAGCAATCTACTGCTTGAGTCACAGTGCTACTTCCAGTTTTCTAGTGGTTTATTGGAGATAAGAGTCTCACGGACTTTCCTGTCCAGGCTGGCTTTGAACTGCCATCATCAGATCTCACCCTCCTGAGTAGCTAAGATTATAGGCATGAGCCACCTGTGCCAGGCACGTGAACAAACTTCTTAAAGATGGATTCTGAGAAAAGAAACTTGGAATACAATTTTAGTATAAATAACTTATGATGCCATGGTTAAGGCACTAATTCAGAAGTATTTATTCATTTGCTGGTTTCTTAGTTTATTTAAAGGTATATTATATATATGCATTATTAATATGTATACATATATATTATTAAAAACATAGATTTGAAGTGTACGTAAGAGCATATGTGCTCATGTAAAGTTATACAACTGCACAAGCTTCATTATTTTTTTTCCAGGTTGGTTGGTACCATAAATTAGGTGGGATTTTTGTACTGCTGTTTTGTTCTCTGTTTTTGGAAGATTTCTCTGCCCCACCGTCCCTGCACTTGAACTCAGCTTGCTCTTTCTTGGCTTGGTAGTTCATAGCTCATTTTCTACCACTTCAACCCATACCTGTAGCCGGGCTTTGTTCCAGTTAATAGGAGATGATTTCTCTCAGGCGTTTTTGCCTTCCTTGGCTTTGAAATTTCATCTTCCAGTTCTCAGCCTCCTGAGTAGCTAGGATTACAGATGTGAGCCATTGGTGTGCCTAGGGATAAATTAGAATTTGGTTGGTGTATTCTTTCTGTTTTTCTAAGCAGGGGATCATGGATCATCTACTATAGAATTTCTGTGAGTGTCCTGGGTCTGAAGTAAGTTATAATATACATATGCAAATCTGTATAGTTCTCATAAGATGTAATGAACTTAATACGTGTTATAAATGTAGTAATAGTCAATAAATATAATGAATGAATAATACAAAAATAAATACCCTCAAAGCAATATGCAGTAAACATGAGTATGTAGATATTCATCATTTTTTCAAATGTGGATGAATATTACTTAACAGGGCTGGGGATTGAATTCAGGCCTAGGGAACAGGCCTGAATTGCTTGTATTCAAAGAAGTGAGTTTCTCCATCCTCCACAGTGCATTGGAGTTTCCCAGACTCCAAGTTCAAATCCCAGGCCTGGAAGAAAATAAATGAGCATGAATTCCAAGCCAGGGCAATCCATTAGTATTTTTAATATTTTAAAAAAATTTAAATTTATTTTATTTTTTATATATTTTATTTCAATTTTATTTATTTATTTATTTATTTATTTATTTATTTATTTATTTATTTATTTATTTAGTCAAGCACGGGGCTTGAACTCAGGTTGTAGCATCTCTGCCTCAGCCTCCATCATCCTAAGCTAGGATGGTGCAGCTTCTGGGCCCACAGCCATTCCTGGGATCCTAGGTCTCAGGGGCTGACAGTAAAACAAATTGAAAACGGCAACAAAAATTTGCCGCGAACTGAAGTCTGTCAACGGTTTCTTGGTTTTCCTTCCTTGCATGGTGACCAACCCAGATCCAATGACACGGCTGCAACCTGTAGATCAGCGGACATTTCTGAAGGCTGGCAGTCTGGCAGCGAAGCCATAGGACAATCTGGACACCTAGGCCATGAGTTTGAATCCTGGTCATGCCACTTACAAAGGGCGGGAGAGCCCAGGAAACTATTGCCTGTCCATAGGAACACCAGAGGAATGTGATCAATGTCATAGTTGGATGAGTAGTTTGTCAATCAGTCTAACATAAAATTAAACCCAGTATTCAAAAGATGTGGATTGATTATCATTCATAGTTTATTATGCATTAAAAGAATACGTGTGTGTGTGTGTGTGTGTGTGTGTGTGTGTGTGTGTGTGTGTGTGTTTTGTCAGTACTGGGTCCTGAATTCTGGGCCTGGGCACTCTCTCTCAGCTTTTCAACTCAGGGCTAGTGCTGTAACATTTGAGACACAGCACCATTCCCGGCTTTTTCTGATCATGTTGTGCTGGGGAATTGAACCTGGGGCTCATGCATGCAAGACAAGCGCTCTCCCAGTGAGCCACCTTTCCAGCCCCTAAAAGAATACTATTGCTTAAATAGTTCTCACTACATACCTGTGAATCACTAGGAAGGTAGTATATGTCATTGAATATAAGAAAGACATCACTTGCAGTATCTACATTTCTAAATATATATTTATTTGTATACTACCATCTTCATAGAAAGGTTTTGCTATTTTGGCCAAACCTGTGTCTCCATCCCAGGTCCTGGGATCCAGCTGGCATCTGAATGTGCTAGAGGCTGTTGTGCTGACACTCACCCATTCATGAGTTGGGCCTTCTAGGTCCTGAGTTCAGGCCCCAGCATTGCCAAAAATGTCTTCTTGGAGTAAGATTCCAAGTGTGATACCTGTTTTCCTTTTCTGTGCAAGTGCTGGGTGTCAGGTATGATGTATATAATATGTCTGAAAAGCTACACGCTATGGAATAGATTTGAACGAATGTAATAAAGGTTATAAGAGTACTCACAGTCAGTCCATAAATAAATGGTAAATAAACAAATAAATAATAAAATATTATGAATCATTCCAACAAACACGATATAAACTGAATGTATGGATGTAAGTATAAATCATATAATAAACATATCTATATATGTTATGTTCTCCAGGGCTGGGGCTTGAATTCAGATCTAGTTAACAGGTTTGAATTGCTTGTCTTCAAGGAAGGAGGGCTTCCCTTTCCTCACCCTCCCCCCCGCAATGCATCAAAGTTACCCAGCTACCAATGTGACATCCCTGGCCTGGCAGATAACAAAATGTCATGAAAGCCAAGAGAGGGAGCTTCAGTAGTATTGTTAATTAATTAATTTATTGCTAAGCACGGGGCTTGAACTCAGGTGGTGGCAACTCTGCCTCAGTTTTCATCACCCTATGCTGGGATGGTGCAGCCTCTGGACCCACAGCCATCCTGGGGGGCTGACAGGCAAACAAAATGAAAACACCACCCAAAAAAGCCGCAAACCACAGAAGGTCAGCAGTTTCTGTTTTTGTTCCTTGCACCGTGACCATCCTGGGTCTGAATGACATGGCTGCAACCTGTAGGTCACCTGGCATTGCTGAAGTCTGGCAGGCTGTCAATGAAGCCATAGGCCAACCGAGACACTAGTCCCTGAGTTCTAATTCTGATCATATCACTTAAAAGGGCCTGGAGAGCCTAAGAAACTATTTCCTGTCCATAGGAACACCAGAGAAATGTGATTAATGCCATGGTTGGATGAATAGTCCCTCAATGAGTCTAGCATAAAATTAGACCCAATAATCCAGGACACAGATTGATTTTAATTCATAGTTTATTATGCATTAAAAGAATGCTATTGGGGGCTGGGAAGGTGGCTCAGTGGTAGAGTGCTAGCCTTGAGTGATGAGCTGAGGGACAGTGCCCAGGCCCAGATTTTAGGCCCCACGTCCAGACCCAAAGGAAAAAAGAATACTATTGATTAAATGGAATCCCCACTGAATACATGAGAATTAGTAGGAACGTAGTATATGTCATTGAATACTAAATAGACAGCTCTGGCAGTACCTAAATACCTAAATTTATATTTATTTATATACCACCATCATCATAGAAAGTTACTGCTATTTTGTCCAAACCTGGGGCTTGATCCTAGGTTCTGGGATCCACTTGTCAGCTGAATGGGCTAGAGGCTGCGGTGCTGACACTCACCCATTCATGGATTGGGCCTCTCCGGCCTTCAGATCAGGTCCCATCATTGTCAAAATTTACTACCTGATGTAAGATTTCAAGTGTGACATTTGTTTTCCTTTTCTGTGCAAGTTCATAATATGTCTGCAAAGTTACATGCTATGTAATAGATGAGAATAAATGTAATAAATGTTTTAGGTGCACTTACAGTTCATAAAATAAATGCTAAATAAACAAATCAATAATAAAACATAATGAATCACTCCAACAAACACAATATAGAGTGAATATATAGATGTAAGTATAAATTGTATATTTAATATGTCTATAAATTTTATGAGGGGTTGAATTCAGGCCTAGGGAAGAGTTTAGTTCATGCACGATTCTCATAGGAAATGATAGGCAAGACGTATGGCACAACGATTATTTTTATTTAAGAGTTCATGAAGTGTGACAATAAGAATCACATTCAGGAACTGGAGACAATGGGAAAGATCCAAGAATCAGTACTCACATGTTAGATAGGATTCCAACACAGCCCGCCACATCTCCTACTCTATCCAAATAGGTATTTATTAGCATACTAGCTTCAGCTTGTGAATGGATGAATATTGTGCCACCGGGGATCGATCTCAGGTCCCGGGTACAACCTATCTCTTTTGTTGCTCACAGGCCAGTATCCTCACCTAGACCCTTTTGCCAATTGGGCCTGCTAAGCTCTGAGTTCAAAACCCAATACTGCCAAAAGATGAAATCTGATGTGAGAAGCCCATTGATCCACCTGTTTTCCTGTCCTGTGAAAGTCGTAGGTCTCAGGGAGGATGGAGAATTTTATATAGGCAACTCTATAGTCATAGGAAAAGGTTGTCATCTGTGTCGGCACAGTTATGTCTGTAATCATACTCAATAAAACACAAAATGCATCCATGACTAAGACACACAATAAAAAGAGTAACTATGTAAATAGACATCCTATGTGTAAAATATGTGGGTATATTATTTTTGCCAGTGCTGGGGCTTCAAATCAGACCCTGCAACCTGGCCTGATATTGTAGTCTTCAAGGATGGTGAGCTTCCCTTTCCCCCACAGTGCTATAGATTTACCCAGACTTGAGTTAGAATTCCAGCTGTGGCAGAAAAATGGTGTGAGTTCTGATCCAGGGTGCTTTATTTATATTATTATTATTATTATTATTATTATTAGTAGTAGTAGTAGTAGTAGTAGTAGTAGTAGTATTACCAAGGAAAGGATTTCAAGTTTGTGGAAACTCTGCTTCAGCTTCAATCATCTTAGGTTGGTGGGCTGCCATTGGCCCATAGCCGATCCTGGGATCCTAAGCCTTGAAGTCTTGCAGGAAAACACAGAGAGAGAGAGAGAGAGAGAGAGAGAGAGAGAGAGAGAGAGAGAGAGAGAGAGAGAGAGAGAGAGAGAGAGAGAGAGAGAGAGAGAGAGAGAGAGAGAGAGAGAGAGAGAGAGAGAGAGAGAGAGAGGGAGGGAGAGAAAAAAAGCCAAGGGATGGATTTTTTTTACATTTTGTTTCTTTCCATGGTGAACATCCTGGGTCTTAATGACATGTCTACAAAGGGTTCTTCACCTTGCATTGGTGAAAGCTAGCGGGATATCGGGGAAGCCATAGGACCATGCAGCAATGTAGGCCCTGAGTTCGAGTCCTGGTCCTGACACCTACCAATGGGGGAAATCCCAAGGGACTCGTTCCTGTGCATGGAAATACCAATGGAATGTGAGCAAACTCATGATTGAATGAGAAGTTTCTGCGTGAATCAGTCTAGTCTAAAATTAGATGCAATGATCCTAGCACCCTGATTGACCTTAATGAATAGTTTATTAAGCATGAAAAGAATCCTATTCCTTCAATGGTGGCACGGTAACTACCTAAGAGTTGGTAGGAATGTAGTTGATAGATAGATGTCTCTGGCACTCTATACATACATATATGTATATATATATATATATATATATATAAATATATATGTATAGGTATACTACCACCTGCCTATCCATGTATGGCTATTTTGTCCACCCCTGTGGCTCAATCTCAGGGTCTGCGAACTGCCTGGCAGCTTCCTGGGCTAGAATTTGCTCTGCTGACACACCCATTCATGAATTGGGTCTGCTAGGCCCTGAGTCCAGGTCCCAGCACTGCCAACAATTGGATCGTGGAGTAAGAAGCCTAGTGTGACACCTGTTTTCCTTTTCTCTGAGAGTCCTGGGTGTAAGAACTACCTTCAACTTATGAAGGGATGACTGCTGTGTGCCGTCCCCCCCCACTTACAGGCTCAATCTCAAGTCCTGGGAAAGGCCTTCCTCAATAGTGGCTCACAGGCTGGTGTGCTCACATGGACCCATTTGTCACTTGGGTCTGCTAGGCCCCGAATTCAGATCCCAGCAGTGCCAAAATTGACGCTGATGTCAGAAGCCAATCATTGCACTTGTTTTCCTTTCCTGTGCAAGTCCTGAGTCTCAGCTAGGATGGAGAATGCATGGGTCACCCTGTGGCCATGGGAATAGGTTGTTATCCATGTCAGCTCAGTTATACTTGTCATCATATACTCAAGAAAATACACAATACATCCATGAATAGCATACAAAGTAGAATAATTACACTAAATGCACAATGCAGTCCACACACAGATGTGAATATATATCCCATGTTTAAGTGATCCATTCAGGACTATTGTGGCCTCCCTGGGGTTTGATCTCTGTTCCTGGGAAAGGCCCAGCTACTTAGTGGCTCACAGGCTGGTGTGTTCACCATGACCCATTCACCAATTCGGCTTGCTAGGCCTTGAGTTCAAATCCCAGCACTGCCAAAAGATTCACCTTGATGTGAGAAGCCAGTTATTGCACCTATTTTCCTGTGTTGTGCAAGTACTGGGTCTCAGCTAGGATAGAGAACACATAGGCAACTCTATACTCATGGGAATAGGTTATCCAAGTCAAAACATTTATATCTGTCAACCAATACTCAAGAAAATATGCAATACATCAATGAATAAGACACAAAATAAAGAGAATGACTACACCAAATTCAAGATGCTGCCCACCCATGTATGTTAATATAGATCCTCTCTTTAAATGATGAATTTATGACTATTTTGGCCCTCACCAGGGCTTCATGTCAGGTTTTGGGAATGGCCTAGCTCCTTAGTTCCTCACAGGTTGGTGTGTTTACCATGACCCATTCTGACCCACTCACCAATTGGGCCTGCTAGGCCTTGAGTTCAAATCCCAGCACTGCCAAAAGATTCACCTTGATGTGAGAAGCCAATTGATCCACCTGTTTTCCTGTCCCATAAAAGTCATGGGTCTCAACGAGGATGGAGAATTCTATATAGACAACTCTATAGTCATGGGAATAAGTTGTCATCCACATTAACACAGCTATATCTATCACCATACTCAATAAAATACACAATACATCCATGAATAAGAAACAAAATAAAAAGAATAACTACACTGAATGCAAGATGCATATCACACCTGTAGGTAAAGAGAGATCCTAAGTTTAAAAAAGGTGGGCTTGTTATTTTGTCCAGTGCTGGTGCTTCAAATCACGCCTTGGACCAGGCCTGACATTCTAGTCTTCAAGAATGGTGAGCTTCCCCTTCCCCCAAAGTGCAACAGAGCTACTCAGACTCCAGTTCAAATCCCACCACTGACAAAAGATTCATTCTGTTGTCAGAAGCCAGTCGTTGAACATGTTTTCCTCTCCTGTGAAAGTCCTGAGCTTCCACTAGGATGTAGAATGCATAGGCAACTCTATAACCATTGGAACAGGTTGTCATCCATGTCAGCACAGTTATACCTGTCACCATACTCAGTAAAATACACAATAACTCCATGAATTAGACACAAAATAAGGAGAATACTTGCACCAAATGCAAGATGTTGTCCACACATGTATGTAAATATAGATCCTATGTTTAAATTATGAATTTATTACTATTTGGCCCTCCCTGGTACTCGATGTCAGGTCCTGGGAACGGCCTATCTCCTTCGTTGCTCACAGACTGGTGACCCTTGACCCTTTCTCCAATTGGGCCTGTAGGCTCTAAGTTCAATTTCCAACACTGCCAAAAGATGAATCCTGATGTGAGAAGCCCATCGATTCACCTGTTTTCCTGTTCTGTGAAAGTCCTGTGTCTCAGATAGGGTGGAGAATGCATAGGAAACCCTATAGCCATGGTAATAGGTTGTCATCCATGTAAGCACTGTTATATCTGTCACCTTACTCAGTAAATTACACAATACTTCCATAAGACAGACAATAAGGAGAAGTACACCAAACACAAGATGCTGTCCACACATATATGTAAATATAGATCCTATGTTTAAATTATGAATTTATGACTATCGTGGCCCACCATTGGGATCAATGACAGATCCTGGGAATGGCCTAACTCCTTTGTTGCAAACAGGCTGGTGTGTTCACCTTGAGCTATTTGCCAATTGGTCCTGCTAGGACATGAGTTCAGATCCTAGCACTATCAACAATTGGATCATGGAGTAAGAAGCCAAGTGTGAAACCTTTTTTCCTTTTCTCCGAGAGTCCTGGGTGTCAGACTTGATGGAGAACACATCTACAAATTTAGATCCCATGTAATAGGATGTCATCAATGTAATAAAGGCAATGGGTGTCATCACTGTAAAATCAATGGTAAAAAATTAATAAAACAAAAAGTACAAGGAACAACACATCAAACGTGTACGGACTGAGCATCCATAGGTAAGTACAAATCTTGGCTTTACAATGTATATAAATAGTATGTTTTCCAAAGCTGGAGCTTGAATTTTGCTTAGAGTACAGGCCTGATTTTCTTATCTTCAAGTACAGTGAGCTTCCCCTTCTTCCACAGTGCTGCAGATTTACCCAGACCCTGAGATCAAATCCAAAGCCTGGCAGAATAAATGGGGTGAATTGCAAGCCAGGGAGCTAATTTCTTTTAATTTTTTTTGCTCAGCAGGGGGCTTGAACTCAAATTGTGGCAACTCTGCTTCAGCTTCGATCATCCTATGCTGTGGTGCAGCTACTGGACCCACAGCAAGTCCTTGGATCCTAGACCCCTAGGCCTCGTGTGGCAAAAATATACAGAAAAATGAGGTGAGATGGCCTTTTTATATTTTCTTCCTTTGCATGGTGACCCTCTTGTGTCTGAATGACACTGTTGCACAGGGTACTTCACCTTGCATTGCTGAAGGTTGGCAAACTATTGGGGAAGCCATAGGCCCACGTGGCAATGTAGGCCCTGATTTCGAATCCCCATCCTGACACCAATCAATGACAGGAGATACTAAGAGACTCATTCCCATCCATGGGAATAACAAGGTAATCCTATCAATGTCACAATTGAATTAGTTGATTGTGAATGAAGCTCCTATAAAATCAGACCCATCATTTCAGGAGACTGATTTTATTTAATATGTATGAAGCATTAAAAGAATACTATTACATACAGGAATGCAATAATTTCAGATATTGATTGATTTAATTAATATTTTGTTAAGAATGAAAATGACAATAATTACATGGAGGCATAATATATACCCAAGAATTAGTAGGAATGTAGTCTGTATAACTAAATAATATATAGGCATCTCTGGCACTCTATAAAGATATTTATTTATTAGAGTACTACCATCTGCATGTCAGTCTGTTCTTATTTTGTCAACTGCTGTGGCTCTATCTCAGGTACTTGGAACTGACTGTCAGCTCAATTTGCCACAAGATGGCATGCTGACACTCACCCATTCATAAATTGGGCCTTGCAGGCTGTGATTCAGATGCCAGCATTCCCAAACAATGAATCGTGTAGTAAGAAGCTGATGGTGACACATGTTTTCCTTTTCTGTGAAAGTCTTGGGTGTCAGGAAGGATGTGCAATACATATGCAAATCTATATCCTATGTAATAAATGTAATCACTGTTCTATGTGTAATAATAGTCAATAAAATGAGTAGTCAATACATGAATAAAACAAAAAATAAAATGAATAACTACACTGAATGCAACATATGTATATAAATATAAATCTTATATTTAAAATACACACAAATAGGATGTTTTCTAGTGGTGGGCATCGATTTCAGGCTTAAGGAACAGACCTGAATTTCTTGAATACAAGGAGGCAAGCTTCCCCTTCCCACACAGTACAACAACAGTGTTACCCAGACCATGAGTTCAAAACCCAGTCATGGCAGAAAAAATGGCATCTCCATGCTATGTGATGCTCAATTCTTAGGTATTTCATTTGGGCTCCATTTAATGAATGTGATTGTTTAAATGTTTCATAAAGTATTAATTAAAATCGACCAGTGTCCTATAATATAATTGTGTATAATTTTAACCTTGAAATATTCAAGAACTGCCCATTTAATCATAACATACATCACATTCCATTGGTAATCATATGAATAGTAATGAGTTTCTTAGGATCTCCTGCCATTTGGAGGTGGCAGGACCAGGATTCCAACTGTGGGCTCCAGCTCCTACCACTTAAACCTGAGGATAGGGAACTCACAAATCTGTCCAAATACATCAGTAAGACTAATGATTAGGCAGGCACCAGTGTCTCCCAGCAGTCCTCCCTGATACTTACAAGATTGTGATAGGAGGATCATGGTCAAAGTCACCCTAGGCAGGAAAGTCCTTGAGACTCCTGTCCAACTTGTGCCAACAAAACCAGAAGTAAAGCCGTGTGGCTCCATTGGTAGAGGGCTAGCCTTGATCAAAAGCAGCTCACAGACTGTGCCCAGATCCTGAGTCCAAGGTCTGGGACTGGGAACAAACAGACATACACAACAATCTGTGCAGCCATCCAGATAAAGCAGGTCATCTTCTTGCCCCCAACTGTATTGGACAGAGTTCCCTGGGAAAGGGGCTGCCATCATCTTGACTCTGCCCATTCTGCCTGCATCCCAGGATTCTGGCCAAACCTTCATTCTTTCATGGTTCTTTCTGACCAATGGGATACAAGAATGGTGGCCATGCCCATATTCCATGCTGCCCAGTAGCACTGGCATTCCCTCTGTAGGTTGACACCACTACCAGCAGTTGAGGAAGGTAGAGGTGGCTGAGTGATGAGCAAGAGACTCGAGGCCTAGGAGGAGAGGCCTTGCTCAGGCCCACAATGTGCCTGCCTGTGCTCCGGCCCCCTTCTCCCCTTCCCCGTGGCACAGCATTTCAAACCTGGTGCTGCTGGCTCAAACCCATGTTGCCTCTTGGATTCCTCAGGCAATGGTGCAATAGTGCGCCACCAGCCAGCTTGTGGGCCTGACCTGGTCCTGGCCTCCTTATCCTCTGCTCTGGGCCTGATGTCTGCCATACCACTGCCGTTGCTGTTCGCCCCACCTGGAGTAGTTGCCAACAGCTTTTGTCTGCAGCACATGTGAGTGGTGCCCACACAGGCCCGCTCCCTGTGACCCCATATCACCCCCCATCCTGACCAGGACTGCACCTCCTCTGTGCCCCACAGTCTGGCCCACGCCCTGACATAAATGTGCCTCAGGGGTGGGTGTGGTGTTGACTCAGAATCTCATCCCCATCCCCAGCATCTAGTGTCCCAGGAAATGGGGAGATGCAAGGTTACGTGAGGAGTGGACGCCACAGAGCCCCTGGCCTGGAGCAGTGGGAGCCACACAGCCACACATCTGTACCCTTCCTTTCCTTGGTGGGAACCTGGTGGCTTTAGTCAGAGGTGGGGAGCAGCATGTCCACACCTGCCTTCTGCGGTCTTTTCCCTTTTTCTGGGGATGGGAGGCATTGGATGCAGAAGATAGATCCCCTTTGCAGTGTGAACCCTTGTTTTCTGTGCTCAGTCATCCTTTCACCTGAAGACAGAGAGACAGAGACAGAGAGACAGAGAGAGAGAGAGAATCTTTCTCCTTGTACAGCCTGACTGTGCTCAGGTGAGTCATCAGTTGGCAAATTGCAGGTGCCACATGGATGAGTCTTCTGTCACCAGTCTGGATGTGTGTATGTTTGTGTGTGTGTGTGTGTGTGTGTGTGTGTGTGTGTGTGTGTGTGTGTGTGTGTGTGTCTATGTGTGTGTAGAAGTGGGTTGTAACAAGAAGGCTGAATGCTTTGGTAACTTCTACCTGCTATTTTTGTGGCATGCATGGTCTTCATAGTTGAAGTCTGGGAGCACTGTTAAATTAGAAGAATAAGGGATCTGTATACCCTGGAGCTGCATAGGCCCTTGGGCCTGGTTGGTGGCAGTGGGATATTGGGAGGACCTAGGAGTACAGCCTGCAGGGGATGGCTCCCCGGAGGACAGAGAGCATGGCCAAATTTAGTAAAGATATCAGTCCTGCTAGTATGGAGTGCAACAGCATAGGTCAGACTCTGGGTCTTCTCATCATGACCTCTGATGGGTTAGGCCAACCCTATTTTAAATCTTGAGCTGTTATCTTCCGATCTCAACCTCCTGAGTACCTAGGATTAAAGGCATGAGCCTCTGGCACTGGGACTCTGGTTCTTTTTGGTATATTAAGGTTTGACCTCAAGGCCTTAGGCTTGCCAGTCAGGTCTTCTACCAGCTTTTCTGTCTTGGGCATTTCTGAGATGGAGAATTAATATATGCTCAGACTGGGGTGGATCACAATCCTCCCATCTGTGACAGGCATGAGCCACCAGGCCCTGTCCCCTGTAGTTGGAATGGTAGACATGTAGAGCCATGCTCAGTCAGTGGTTTAGATGGATTGTCCCAAACTCAGTCCACAGCAGCACATTTTTGACCACAGGTGAAGCTCTGGGTTGGATCTCAACCATTGGACTTCAATCTACTCATAGGACAGTTGTGAGGAAACAAGGGATTAATACAGAGGGATCTCTGGAGCAAGGCCAGGCACAGAGGGAGGGGCTGTCAGATACGGTTTGTGGCAGTTCTGTGAGAATATGACAGGAAGATACCCAGAAAGATCTCAGATGGTGGGTGTTATTAATGTTGTGACTGGTATGGGATTATGAAACAAAACATGACTCTCTTTAATACCCAATCCCCATGAGGAACGGGATCCTTCACTTTGTTCAGTTTTGAAGCTGGGGAAACTGAGGCACAGAGAAGCAGAGTGACCTACTCATGACTCCCAGCTGAAAGAATCTGGGCCTGACATCTCTGCCATGCTCCCTAGATCAATGGGTGTTATTCAGTCTACTTCTTGTGGTGGGAAGTCCATTTCTTTTCAGTCGTGGGGCTTGAACTCTGGGCCTGGGCCAGCTCCCTGAGCCCCTCAGCTCTACTCTAGCACTCTACCACTTGAGTCACAGCACCACTTCCAGTTTTCTTGTGGTTCTTTGGAAATAAGAGTCTTACATGTGTTCCTGCCTGGGCTGACTATAAACCACAATCCTCATATCTCAGCCTCCATTGTACTTAAGATTATAGGCCTGAGCCACAGGAACCTGGCTTAAGTGTAATTCTGACCTTCTTTCTTTTTTTCTCAATCTCTCAGGAACTGATTGAATGGGTGCTGGAGGAGGTGGCCCAGCATCCCCAACGTGGTTGGTACCAAGGTGGCCCTCTCATTCTGGAGGTGGGCTGTGGGTCAGGAGCTGTCTCGCTCAGGCTATTGTACCAGTTCCATGAGGTAAGTCCCTCTGTGCCATGGCTAGACCGTAACAGTTATTCGTTGTCCATCTAGCCTTACTGGATTCAGTACTGTGATCAATGCCCTTTTCTAGCAAAAATTTCTGGCTGAAATTATGATACATAGTTAGAGAATGAAAATGTAATGCCATCTAAAGAGTCATTTAGGGTTCTGGGAATGTGACTTCACGGTACAATGATTGCCTAGCATGCATGAAACCCTGGGTTCAATTCTTCAGTAACACATAAACTGAAAAAGAAACACTGGAAGTGGTCCTGTGCCTCAAGTGGTAGAGGGTTAGAATTGAGAGAAAAAAAAAAAAAAAAGCTGAGGAATAATTCCCAAGCGCTGAGTTTCAGCCCCAGGACTGCCAAAACAACAACAGCAACAACAACAATGAACATTTAGTTAGTAAATGCAAAATAAAGAACCCAAACTTGGAATATATAGTTGTTCCTCCCATCCTGATACTTGACAATAGTCCCTAATTCATGTACTTTACCTATGTTAGGATACTGTGTTGAAAAAAAAGTTTTGTTCACTTGGTCATGGCAATTAATGCCAGGAATGTGCTTAGATGTCAGGTGAAGATTAATTCTGGAAATTCAAAGATTCCAGGCTTTTGAGTGGGGTCACTGCTAATCACAATGAGAAGGGTAGTCTATGTGAGATTTGGAAATCATTTTGGCCAGTCATAGCACCAAAAATTCAGAGGCTAATTAACAGTTATGACAGAAGAGAAGGAATAACTCCAGATGGAAGGAAAGAAATGATAGTATCTAAGGTATAACAGAACAGTTCTAGGGAACCATATTTGGTTATTGAAGAACTAGTTATCAACTAGGCTTATTCCTCATTTCCTTTAGCATTCTAAATCTCTTAGGCTAGATAAATGTATCTCCTTCTATGCTGTTCTTTCATACCTGATCTCCTTTGCTTTCTAAAAATCTGTCTTTCTATACTTGTCTATAAACATTTACTGATACTAAATACACCTATACAGATGTCACAGGATGCTAATGTAATGGCCACATAGCTCATGAATCATTAATGAAACAAAATGGAAAAGGAGGACATAATTACTGCTACCTCAATTTTTCTGAAAAGCTGCAATGTCATCATTTGGTTAAAATTTCCATTCTTTGTCTACACAGTGTCATTCAGTGCACATAAATGCAAATATGAGCAGGGTGCTGGTGGCTCATGCCTGTAATCCTAGCTACTCAGGAGGTTGAAACCAGAGGATTGTGGTTCAAATCCAGCCTGGTCAGGAAAGTCCATGAAACACTTATCTTCAATTAGCCACCAGAAACCCAGAAGCGGTGTTGTAGCTAAAGTGGTAGAGCATTCTTGATGAGCTGAAGAGCTGAGAGACAGTGCCCAGGATCAGTGTTCCATACCCACCATCAACAAAAAAGTGCAAATATGGCGTTAAGTTTCCCACAAAGGAATGATGAAGTCAATAGAAATCTTCCCAAAGGAGTCAGTACATGTACTTTTGCTGAGTTATTTAAGTTATGGCTTCTTTGCTGAACATATTCTCTTCTTTAAAAATTGTCAAATATTAGCTTTATAGTAAACTTCATCTAATATTTCTTGGTTCAAAAGAGAAGTCCATCCAGTTGATGTCACTTAGCTTTCTTACTGTCTTAGTTCAAAGCCAACCAGGCATGAGAGTCTGTCAAACTCTTATCTGTAATTAAACACCAAAAACCCAGAAGTGAAGTTTTGGCTCAAGCAGTAGTGTACTAGCTTTGTGGGCAGGTGGGAAAGAAAGACAACTGTTCAGGGACAGGGTCCAGCATCTGAGTTCAAGCCCCAGAACCAGAACAAAATAAACAAACAAGCAAACAACACAAACCCTAGGTATTTCTTTGGGACTCTCCTTAAAGTAGTAGTGGTCTGAGAAGAGGCTGGTTTTGCTGATCATACTCACTGGATCCTGCTTTTTTGAAATCTTTATTGCTATGGAAAACTCAGGAACAGACTAAAGGAATTGATAACTGACTCCTGCAACAAGAGAATCATCTCAAGAGTGAAACATCCATCCATAAGACACTTCAAAACCTCCATATCTTTGTTTCTTTGCAGTAGAACACTTTTAAAACAAAGTTATTTCCTTTTGTTCTATGCTGGCCTTCAAATGGCATATTGTTTCCTTCTGTAATATTCTCAACTACAAGTTTACAGACAAGTTTTTTTTTTAATTTAATTTTATTGCAAAGATGCTGTACAGAGGGTTACAGTTCCATGAGTAAGGCAATGAGTACATTTCTTGTTGAGCATTGTTACCCCCTCCCTTATTCTCTCACTATCCCTTCTAACATTCTTTAGATCTTTGTAAAGCCAAATTTCCACTGGTATAATTTAATTCTGCCTAAAGAATATTCCTTGCTAAAATTAAAGGAATTTCTGTGGACCTTACAGATCTGCTGACAATAAATTCTAACTTTATTAGCCTAAAAATGTCTATTATGCCCTAAAATTTGAAGATATCTTTGCTGTTTCAAGAATTCAAGGTTGACAGTTTCTTTCCCCCATCACTTTAAAGACTTTGCTCTATGATAGTTCTTAAGTGTGTTTCTCTGTGTGAATTGTGTCCTTTTCGTAAAGGCTGATTTTGAGATTTTCTTTTTAGTATATATTTTTTTGTAATTTAACTGTTAAAGCACCTTGGTATAGCACTCTGCCATATAAATTCTAGGGATTATTACCAAACTCCCCTTATTGCTTCTCATGTAAAGATGAGTAGGTAGGAAAACATAGATACTATAGAGGCAAATTCAGTGCTACTGGCTTCAGTATATGAACTCTCCATGAGACAGGCACTTTTATTCTCTTTGTATATAGGAAGCTAGAATGGCTAAATAACTTTTCTCAGTCAGGCATCCAATAAGTGGTAAAACCAATGAGTAAAGAACACACTCAGAAATGTCAGGGAGAAAGTTTCCTTCAAGCCTTGAATTCTTTCCTCGTACAGAAAAAAGGAAAGCAAAAGTCAACTTGAACTTTGTCATTCCTCTATGTTCA
>NW_027204452.1:0-28068 GCF_024711535.1 Dipodomys merriami | reverse complement strand
GGGGAGGATGGGAAGGGATGGGAATGGGAAACAAAGAGGAGGCTACAATGCTTGATAAGGAATGTACTTATCTTTCGCATGTAATTGTAACCCCTCTGTACAGTATTTTCACATTAAAAAACAGAAATGATTAAAATTGGACAAAAGTTCGGAATAGACCTGTTTTCCAAATAGCCATGAAAGTAGCCAGTGGGTTTACAAAGTCGTGTTTAACACAACTTCTATGTTGGCTTAATGCTTTTGGAACAGAAGTCATTAGAGAAATGCAATTCAAAATTACTATGATACTACTTCATAACTATTATAACACTTATCCAAAAAATCAAAGGAACCTGGTGTGGTGGTAAAGGCTTGTAATTCCAAACATTTAGCAGGTTGGAATAATAGGATTTTATTCTAAGGCCAGTCTGGGTTACTGCACATAGTACAAACCTGCCCTTAAAAAAAAGGTAATAATGTTGGTGAGAATGTGGATAAAAGAAATTTTCTAGGGCTGGAAAGGTGGCTCAGTGTTAGAGTGCTTGCCTTGCATGCCTGAGGCCCTGGGTTTGATTCCTAAGCACCACATAAGCAAAAAGAAGAAATTTTCTACACTCTTAGTCAAAATACAAGTTAATATTCTCGTTGTAGAAAGTAGTATGCGGTTTTCTAGAGAAATGTAAAGTTGAAATATCATCTGACCCACCGATCATGTGTTTATTTCTCTTTCGGTAACTGATAAATATATCTATAGTTCATTGCTATTGACATTATTCACAATAACGGCCAAGATATAAATCGAAGTTAAGGGTTGAACTACAGACTAATAAAGCACTGTGTTGCATGCACAATATATTTTTGTTTCATCTTTAATATAGCAAGAGTCTTTTCCCAGTAGCCACAATTTACAATAACCTGAAAGATGTATTTTAAATGAAAAAAAAAGTCTTCTGATCTTTGTAAAACCACACATACACACACACACACACACACACACACACACACACACACACACACACACACACCAACCTCAACGATTTAGAGAGAAATGATTTTTTTGTTCCCAAGAATTTTTTTATTGTGAAAATACAATACAGAGGGGTTACAATTACATGGACAACATAATGAGTACATTTCTTGTAGTGCCCACGTTGCTTGACCCCCACCAAGAAGACCAACAAGAGTCAGACGTTCTGAAAAGCAAAATCAAGGTTTTATTTAGAAGGGCTGCAGCTTGGGCCTCGTCCTACACTCCCACACACTGGAGCCTAGGTGGAGAGCCCTGAGATAAATAAAGATTTGCAGGGCTTATAAAGGCAAACAACCAGGTGTTTGGATTACCACCACGAGTTCTCTGCTAGCTGAGATAAACAAGCAACAAATGATCACTGCTCACTGCCTCAAAAATGGAGTTACTTTAACCCTTCCTCCCCCCTTGACTTATGGTCCTGAGACACAATATTGTGGCTCCGGCCCCAAACTTCACTCCAACAGCTCTCGATCTTGACTAGTTCGTCTATGACCATACCCATGTTGTCTTTTGCTATTCCTGAATGGTCAATGTGAAAACAACACTCTTCTCCTAGGACAGCACAATGTTCCCCTTGTTGTACTGAGCACCTCCCGGAAGTTCTGCAAATGATAATTGAAACAATACCAATAACAATCAGTCCATTTTGCTTTTCTTGAGTTATATATGGAGTGGTTGGGTAGGATGCTTAGAGTCTTCCCATGTTTCCCCATGGTCATCCATGGCAATGGGGTCAGCCGGTCTTTCATGGGTGCAGTGGATCTAAGTAGCAATGCTGTCTACCTTAAGGGCAGTGGGTATAGCCAGAGGTACCAAGTAAGGCCCCTTCTACTGTGGTTCCAAAAATCTCAAGTTGTACCTTCGAACAAACACACAGTTCCCTGGTTTAAACAAATGGGGGGTAGGAATAGAAGCAGAATCATATAATGTTCTAAGCTGGGGCCACCCACTTTTGTGGACAAGCTATAGATAGTCAAGTTTACATAGAAATTCAGTGTCACTCAAATGAGCAAGCAATCCAGTCTGAAGGCTAGGGATAACAGGTGGAGGATGTCCATACATTATTTCAAAAGGAGTACACCCAAAGTGATAGGGTGAATTTCTTATTCTAAACAGGTCAAAAAGATGGAGTGATACCCAGTCTGTGCCAGTCTCCAAAGCCAATTTAGTTAAGGTCTCTTTTAGAGTCTGCTTCATTCTTTCTACATGCCCTGAACTCTGGAGTCTATAAGCACGGTGCAATTTCCAATCTGTCCCCAGTGCCACAGCTATCCCCTGACTTACTTTTGAGACCAAGGCCTGTCCATTTTCCGACCTGATGGTGGATGGGAAGCCATATATGGGTAGGATTTCTTCCAGGATCTTCTTAGCCGCGAAGTTCACGATATCATGCTTTGTTGGGTAGGCTTCAACCCATCCTGAAAAGGTGTCTACAAAAACTAGCAAATATTTATTTCCAACTTTTCCACTTTAAATTTCTGTGAAGTCTAATTCCCAATACACATCTGGCCTATCTCCACGGAGGCAAGCTCCTTTTTTAACCGGTTGATTGGGGGCATTGGTGAGCTGACAGGCTTTATAATTTTTAACAATGTCCTCATTGAGTTGATTTCCTTGCTTAATTTTTACTTCTGAGTGTTGGAGCAAGTCCTGCATTCTTTGGGTTCCCATGTGAGAGGCCTGATGCATTCTCTTAAGAATCCCCTTGCCCAATCTTTGTGACAAGATAAGTTTCCCCTCACCAGTTCTACACCAGTCTTTATTTTCTTCTCTGCCTGGGGGTTTATAGGGGGTTTATAGGGAATTTTCTTTATCCACTCCAAGTTTTCTTGGGAGTACTGAGGCTCAGGAGGCAAAGCTCAAGTCCCTGCATCTACTAGAGTAAGTACTCCCCCTCTGGGATGCAGGGCCGCCTCATTAGATGCCTGATTGTACAAGTTATTTCCTTTGGTTGTTGAATCAGTTCCCTTTTGATGGCCAAGGCAGTGCATAATGGCAATATTTGCTGGTTCCCATAAGGCCTGGACAAGGCTTAAAATTTCTTGTTTGTTTTTAATAGCCTTTCCTTCAGCTGTCAGCAGCCCCCTCTCTTGGTAAATGGCTCCCTGGACATGCATGGTAGCAAAAGCGTACCGACTGTCCATGTAAATGTTTAATCCCATCCCTTTCCCCATCCATAGGGCTTTTGTTAGTGCCACTAGTTCTGCTCTTTGTGCAGATGTTCCCTGGGGGAGTGCTTCAGCCTACACTATCTCAGTGTCCATGGTGACTGCTGCGCCCACATACCTTTTTCCATCTCGAATGGAACTGCTGCCATCTGTGAACCAGGTATGCACGGCGTGTGAGAATGACAAGTCCAACAAGTCTGGCCTCTTTTCCTTGGCCTGGTCTCTCTTTTCATGCTCAATTTCACGTTCTTTGCCCTTCCTTTCCTTTCTTTGCTCCTCTGTCTCTAACTTACTGTAAACCTTTTCCACCACGGCTATTAGATCCCTAATAGACTTTTCACCAAGTCTTTCTAGAGCCTGCAAATTTGCTTTATGTCTGATGCAGATTGATTTATATAGGAAAACATAATCATTTGAGCTGACTCCTGGGTCTCAAGATCATACGGGGTATATTGACTAAAAGCTTCCATGAGCTGCTCAAGATAACCTGCCGGACTTTCACTTCCTCCCTATCTAACATCATAGACTCTGGCCATATTAGTAGGTCGGTGAGCCACCACCTTGAGACCTACAAACAGAGCCTGGTGATAGATGAGGAGTCGCTCCCTACCTTCAACCATATTGTAGTCCCATGTTGGTCAGATCTCAGGAAAATAGGCAGCGATCATGTCAGGATCTGTGATGGGCGCTCCTGTGTGGCCAGGGATTTGTTTCCGGGCCACCTCTCAGATACGGTCTCTCTCTTCGATGGTAAAAAGGACCTGTAAAAGCTGACTGAAATCATCTCAAGTGGGTGATGAGTAATGAGAATGGTTTCAAGCAAACGAATTAAATCCTGGGGTTTCTCAGAAAAGGAGGCATTTTGGGTGTGCCAATTGTATAGATCACTGGTAGAAAATGGCCAATATTAGAATTGCTGTTGACCATTTGCATCCACAGGACCTACTGTGCTTAAGGAAAAAAACAGCTGCATTAGAAGGGAGAGAGGGGCTGATCCCATGGCTTCCTCTAGTGACTGGCCCCTCAGAAACCTTAAAGGCAGGTGCCAAGGGTTCGGCTGCTGGTTCTATAGCTACCTCCTCCTCTTGATGATCCTCAGGCTCTGCAAAAGGAACCTGGGAAGCTGCGTATGAGGTAGGAAATATTTTTTTCCACGTTATCTCCCTGAAAAACCGAAGGGTACAATATCTTTTCCCCTTTCTTAGATTTTTTCTTTTTGTAAGTCTAGGGGGTTAGATGGAGTGTTGCCCATGATTTCCCGTCCCATTAGTCGTACAGTCCAAAAAACAATAAACAGTACAAACAAAACATACACAGCCCTGACAGTTAAAAAATAAGTTTACAAAGTGGAGATCCCCTGAATTGGTCCGCTGACCCCTGTAATAGGGAAGCAGAAGGAGCAGACCCACAGTGAGTGAGTTAGGACTCAGTTAGGAGGCCCTCTTGGTCAGTTCTGGCCCAACACCAAACCAAACTAGGCACCACAATTTTCATAGCAGGGATCCAAGGACCATCCCCCTCACAAGAGGATCTGGAATGTCTCCCAGTTCCTCCAGGGTTGTCATGCAAGTGCGTCCGCTATGACAACCCTTTACACAATACGAATTGGAGTGGCCGTCCTCACAAACAAAAATGAAAGTAAAACACATAAAGAGAGTAACGACAGGACAAGACAATTTGACAGCACTTTTTACCTTCGGAGTCTGAGGTCTCGTGGGTCTGTCTCTTGAGGTATCCTGGACGAGCCCTCACTAACATGTAGTGACCATTTTGCAGGACCCCCACAAAGAAGACCAACTAGAGTTAGACGTTCCGAAATGCAAAAGCAAAGTTTTATTTAGACGGGCTGCAGCTCGGGCCTCATCCTACACTCTCACACAGTGGAGCCTAGGAGGAGAGCCTTGAGCTAAAGATTTGCAGGGCTTATGAAGGCAAACAACCAGGTGTTTGGATACCACCATGTGTTGCTCTGCTAGCTGAGATAAACAAGAAACAAATAGTCACTGCCTCAAAAATGGTGTTACTTTAACCCTTCATTCTTATCCAGCATTGTAGCCTCCATCTTTGTTTCCCATTCCCATTCCTTCCCATCCTCCCGCTCACCCAATCCTCCTCCTCCCCCAAAGTTGTAAAGTTCATTTTCAAAATAATGACTTTTACATCTCATTGTTGCAATGGGTCCACCTGTAACCGTATTTAAATGATTTTTTTTGTCTTACCATCCACAAATTATACCAACATAAAATACCATGAAAGTGGGGGTTATACCATGGGGAAGGGACATACAAAGCAACAAAAAAAATCTTATAAATACTTTAGATACAATTGCATGAAAGAAATAAACATTTGAATACATATCTTAGGGTTCATTTCCCTAACATCAACTTATCTGGCCTTTTCTGGTTGACTCTGACATATATTAGTTATTGCAAATGAAGGAAACCATGGGACCTATGTTTCCTTGGGCCTGGCTTACTTCACTTAATATAATTTTTTCCAAGTCTTTCCACTTCCTAACAAATGGGGCAATGTCATTCTTTCTGAGGGAGGCATAGAATTCTATTGTGTATAAATACCCCATTTACTTGATCCATTCCTCACTTGAGGGGCATCTTAGCTATGGTACATAATGCTGCAATAAACATAGTCGTGCTGGTAGCTTTAGTGTGGTCTTGTTTGTGATCATTTAGGTAGATACCCAAAAATCAGATTGCTGGGTGATAGGGGAACTCTTTGTTGAGTCTTTGGAGGAACCTCCATACTGCTTTCCAAAGTGGTTGAGCAAGTTTACACTCCCAATGCAGTAAGGTTCCCTTCTGTCCACATCCCTTCCAGCATCTGTTGTTATTAGAGTTCTTCATTATAGCCATTCTAACTGGGATGAGGTGGTATGTCATTGTTGTTTTGATTTGCATTTCTTTTATGGCTAGGGAGGTTGAGCATTTCTTTCTGTGTCTATTGGCCCTGCTTCTTTCCTCTTCAGAGAAGTTTCTCTTCAAGTCTTTAGCCCACTTACTTATTGGGCATTGTTTCTTTGAAGATTTGTTTTTGATGGATTTAATTTTTTGAGTTCCAGGTATATTTTAGATATGAGTAACTTCTCCGTTGTATGTCTAGTCATCAATAAAGGAGCTAAAAAACATTGAATGGAGAAAGACAGCCTCTTCAGAAAATGGTGCTGGCAAAATTGGTTAACTACTTGTAGAAAATTAAAGCTAGATCCTTAGATATCACTCTACACCAGAATCAACTCCAAATGCTTCAAAGACCTCTGAGTCAAAGCCGACACTCTAAAAACATTACAAGATGGAATAGAAAAAACCTTGGGTCACCTTGGAATAGTCCAGATTTTCTTAATAGAGACCCAGAAACACAACAAATCAAAGAAACGTTGGACAAATGGGATTGCATGAAATTGCAGAGCTTCTGTATGGCAAAGGACATAGCTAGCAAGATCAATAGAAAACCCTCAGATTCGGAGAACATCTTCAATAGAGAGAAATTTTTTTAAAAAGTAAAGCGAAGTGGAATTCCTGGGGCATTTAGGTCACAATGTAGAAGACAGTAGATATACTTGATGATCAAGTATAAAGTTGTAATGTACAACATGAGGATACAGGGGGCAACACTGGCTTACACAGGAATGAAGATAAGTGAACAGGAGTTCTTCTTCCTAATGGGGATTGCTATTTTAATTGTTCTCCTTCAGTAATGGATAAGCTGAACATAATTCTTTAAGTATATCTGCCTTTTGCCCCATTTGTCCGGAAATGGAAAGACTTGGAAAAAATTATATTCAGTGAAGTAAGCCAGGCGCAAAGAAACATACGTCCCATGGTTTCCCTTATGTACAATAACTAGTATATGTCTGAGACAAGATATAACGGTCAGATAAGTTGATGTTGGGTGAAATGAACCTCAAGATAAGGACTCTTTTTTTTTCTTTCTTGCTATCATTTCTAACATATTTAAAAGTTATTTCTTTGTTGCTTTGTGTGTCCCTCCCCCATGGTATAACCCCTGCTTTCACTGAATTTGATGTAGGTATAATTTGTGTAAGTGAAGCAAAAAAAATGTTTAAATAGGTGGACTCATTGCAACAATGAGATGTACAGGACTTTAAGTCTAAAATCGAACTTTACAACCTTTGCACAAGAGTTGGCAGGAGGGATAGGAATTGATGGTTAGGGGAAACAAAGTTGGAGGCAACAACTTTTGATAAGAAATATACTCATTACCTTGCCATGTAATTGTAAGTCCTCCATACGGTATTTTCACAATAAAAATTTATTAAGAAGATACATTGTATTAAACCTTATACAGTGGCTACAAACTTCATTTTAATGGTTAAATAAATAGTAGCCGTCCTCAAAAAAAGAAAGAATAACAAACAATATAGTAATAATGTTGTATGTTTAACATAGAGAACAAAATTTCAAATTAAAATACATGAGATTTTCCTTGATGTAACCTAATTATTACAAATAAGGAAAACCTGGGGAGCTATGTTCCTTTAAGTCTGGCTTACTTCACTTAGTATGATGTTTTTTCAAGATCTTTCATTTCCTTACGGATGAGGTGGTATCATTGTTTCTGATGGAAGCATAGTATTCCATGTATGTGTATGTGTGTATGTCTGTGTGTCTGTGTGACATTTTCTATATCTATTCATCTACTGAGGGGCATCTGGCTTAATTCCATACCTTAGCTATGGTAAATAATAATGTAAAAACATAATTGTGCTGGTAGCTTCATTGTGGCCTTGTTTGTGGTCACATGGTTAAATGCCCAGAAGTGGGTTTACTGAATAATAGGGGAGCATTATTGTGCACATCAAGGATAATCTTAGTAGATGAGCAGAATAACTCAATAGCTATGTACATATGACCATAAAAGGTGATTCCAAGTGAAATGAACTCCAAGACATGTTCTTTGTTGTTGTTCTTAATGTACTATGTACTTTTCATCCTTTTGTGTTTTCCCCATATATGGTTTATCCCCTCTAGTCACTGTATTTGATTTTGATACCCAGGTTATCACAACTAGGGAACTAGGGAAGGGTAAGAGAAAAAACAAAATGGTGAGACAAAGGACAAAGGGGGAACCTATGCAAAAGTGAAAATCACGAGACAATTTGTTGGAAATAATCTTGGGGGGAATGTTGGGAGGTACGATAGAGAAAAATGGGGGAAAGGTAAAAAGTTATAAAATAAATGAATTCATTACCTTACTTATGTAACTATAAACCCTCTGTACATTACCTTGACAATACAATTTAAATAAAAAATGAAATAAAATACTTGAGAGCAGCAATACAGGAGATGCAAGTGTGGGAAATACAATAGTATACAAAGAAGAGTAGAACAGCTGTTGGAAGCAGTAGTTTGACTTTAACATAGGAAGTAATAAACTAGCATACAGATTTTCAGCCTCATGTCAGTCACTACAAAGGGAAAATAAAATGCACAATCAGCAAACGAATAGAGATAAAATAGAAAACTAAACAACTAAGGTGAGGAGATGACTTGGACCAAGAATAAGAAATGAAACAATTAGAAAACAAATAACAGGCTGGTAAGTTTAAAAATTATTACCTACAATTCTATTAAAAGTTTTTTACATCAGGGCTGGGAAGGTGGCTCAGTAAAGAGCACTTGCCTTGCATGCATGAGGCCCTGGGTTTGATTCCTCAGCACCACATAAGCAGAAAGAAAAAAGCCAGAAGTGGCGCTGTGGCTCAAGTGGTAGAGCACTAGCCTTGAACTGAAGAGCTGAGGGACAGCGTCCATTCACAGAGTTCAGGCCCCACAACCGGACCCAAAAAAAAAGTTTTTTACATCACAATTTATTAGAACTATAATTCAAATCACAGTTTAATAGTAGATCATTTTAATAACAGGTTTCTTAATATTAAATATTTAATATATAATTTAAATTTAATATATAAATTAAATTTGAATTTAATATATCATTTAAAATTTACAAAAGAAGAAATTGAAACTAATTTTAATAATACATTTCATGAATTGTAAAATTGACAAGAATTAGAATTTAAAAAATAATATATCATTACTGTTTCATTTATGTGAATTAATGGAATAATTCAAAGTGTATTCGACACTTAGCACTCATCTTGACATCAAATAATAAATTATTGCACATGACTCTTGGTATTAGGTGGAAGAGTTCAGCACTGTGGTAACACACCACACAGTACATGAGGGTATGACTCCTCTCATCTAGCTTAAATTGTGGAAATTTAATTTCTTCATGCATGTTAAATTCCTTTCTAGGTGACATCTACACAGTTAAATGCAATTAGATACATGAGTAGCATTTCAGATGATTCTTAAAAGTTATATTCATTAGTTAAATTTTTATTATTTTGTACCAAATACGTATTTATAGAGAGACTGAATTTCTGAGTAGATGATGGTGTATATGTGCCAGATTACACATCTTGAGGTTCATTTTATATTCCTGACGTTGCTTCTATTCTTGGAATGAATATTACCTAAGGGGTTAAGTGTATTATATTGGATATATGAAAGTAAACTAAATGTTTATTCCATTAATCTTTTGCCACTTGTCTAATTGCAATATAAATTATCCATGTGTTTGAAGTAATGAAAATAACAATAGATATAAGCCAGATAAATCAGTCTGTAGTAGACAAGTATTTTCACCTTTATTTTGATAATTGGTCCTCTTTTACAATAGAGAATATTCTTGGGAAAATGTGCTGCAGGATGGCCCAAACTACAGAATATTATGTTTTTATCTATCGTAAAACAAGGAAGAAAGGCCAACCTTCCATAGAAAAGTCCGTTCCCAGTGATGTGATCTGTTTTATGGTGGTCACTTGGAAATGAACATTTTTCACAGTCAACCTTGAAAAGCCATCTTGATAGACTATTTCTGTAAGTGGTTACAGAGGCTCATTGATGGCTTTGCAAAGATCCAGATTGCCTCATTTTGAGACAATTAAAACAGGAATTTAGTCAGTTGTTTTTGTATCTTTAGGAAAAAAGCCATTGACTCTAGGCCAGGGGATCACTCGGGCCCAGAGAATTTACTACCTTGAATAGTAATCCTAGATCTCTAAAAAACACACAAACAAACAGAAAAGTCCAGTAAGTACAGCCAGTCAGGGCTGCTATCACAGCCTACATGAAGTCAGGCAAAAAAGAGAAGCTGAGAGTCAGTTAACTAATAATTAATATATTTGTTATGAGGCAGACTGAAATGAGATTCCCGAGAGAGGGTCAGAAAGACTGATCAGAGAGACTAAAATTGATCACACAAAGATTGGATAATAGAATTCCTTGTAGAACAAATAAATCATAGAACACTTGTGCATGTAAGAACAAGACATAAGACCAATTCCAGAAATAAACATTTTCTTAGAGTTCAGCTGAATGAATTATCAATGGAAATCTTTGAATTCTTAAATATTTGACCACATGTGGGAGAAGGCCAATTGCTGAAGAGAAAGAAAATGTCATCACTCTGTTAGGAGGTCCAATATCACATTAGGAAGTAATCAAACACAGATATGTAATAAAAAGAGAAAACAATTATTCCAAATGAGGGTTTTATTTGTTTTAATGTAACAGTTCTTGATTTACATCTTAGCAATTAACATACAATTGATCCAGTCCCACAGCTGAATTGATATTGACTGCAGTGTTCCCACATGAAGGAAAAGAGAAAATTTACAAATGTCTGATGAAATGAGTTGAGGGTGCCATGTCCTAATAGTGATATCTGATATTTAGACACAGGTGAAGAGGAGGATTTTCTTTTATAAAAACCCCCCATTTTTAGCTTGCTACCAGAGGCTCATAGTTGTAATCCTAGCTACTCAGGAAGCTGAGATCTGAGGACTGCCGTTAAAAGCCAGCCTGGGCAGGAAAGCCCCTGAGCCTCTTATCTCCAATTAACCACCAGAAAACCAGAACAGGCCCTGTGGCTCAAGATAAAAAGCCCTTACCTTGAGCTGAAGAGCTCAGGGCCAGTGCCCAAGCCCAGACATCAAGCCCCTCAACCAACAACAACAACAAAATAATCTCCCATTTCTTGGACTGCTTACAGCTTTTCCTAACATTCAATAAAGAAGCCATTTTATCACCAACTACATTTAAGTCCTATCGTAGCTGTTACAAATAGAATGATTTGGAATCTTATGTCAAAAGATTCATATTTGGGGAAACAAATACCAGCAATGTAACTTTTTTCCAGTCTTGAACTCTGGGTCTGGGCCTTGAACATGGTTATGCTGGTAGTTTTAATGTGAACTTCTTTGTTATTTTTTGGAATACTGCCCCTGAGTGGAATTACTGGGTAATAGGGAGATCTATATTTAGTCTTTTGAGGAAAGTTCATACTGCATTCCAGACTGGTTGAACAAGTTCAATTTCCTACTAACAGTGTAATAGAGTTCCCATTTGGCTACATTCACCTCAGCATTTGCTATTGTCAATTTTCTTGATAATGGCCCTCCTAACTGGGACGAGGTAGAATCTGTCTTGTTATTGTAGATTTCTAGGCACCTTCTAGCTACCATAAATGAAAGAATCCATGAAACCTATATTGCTCTGAGTGTGCATTCCTTTCTCTTAGTATAATTTCCCCAAGCCTTTCATTTTCCTTAAGACTAGTGAAAAGTCATCCCTTCTGATGGGTGAATAGAATTCCATTGTGTGTGTGTGTGTGTGTGTGTGTGTGTGTGTGTGTGTGTGTGTGTGTCTTTGTGTGCCTGTGTGTGTGTGTGTAAAATGACTCTAGGCCCATGAGTTCATTTCTAAGCTTTCTGTTTCATCTGTAATTTTGTAATTTCATATGAAATTTTGATTGCTTTCCCTACTGCATTGAAGAATATTGTTGGGATTTTGCTGGGTATTGCATTGTCAATTGTTTGGGGGTAATATTGCAGTTTTCACAATGTTAATTCTTCCAACCAGGAGCATTGAAAGACTTTACATTTCCTTGAATCTCCTTCAATTACCCATTTTAGAGTTTTAACGTTTTTACAGTAGAGGTCCTTCACATTTTTAGTTAAATTAATTAATTCCTAGTTTCGTTGTTGTTTTCTTCTGTTTAGTTTTGATTTGATTTTGAGGTAATATATATGACGTTGTTTTTTGGATTCCAGCCTGGATCTTCCCATTGTTGGTAACACAGAACAACTACTGATTCTTGTGGGTTTTATTCCCTGCTACGTTGCTAAAGGTTAGCATCACCTTTACTAACTTGAAGGAGGAAGCTCTAGGGTCCTTTAAATACAGGATCATTTCATCTGTAAAAAGGGATACTTTTCCTTCTTCCCTATTTGGATCCCCGTTATGTTTTTCTCTTGCCTATTGCTCTTGCTAGGAACTCCACTACTATATTGAACATTAGTAGAGAAAGTGGACATCCTTTTATCATTCCTGATTTTAATGTCTTCATGCTTCCACCATTAGGTACATGTTTATTATCTCTTTGTCATATACATACTCTGTATTATATTGAGGAATATTCTATGCATTCCTAGCTTCTCAGACCTTTAATCATAAAGGGGTATTGGAGTTTGTTAAAAGCTATTTTTACATCTATGTATAAATGATAATGTGGTTCTTGTCCCTGCTTCTGCTGATGGTTTATGTAATGTTTATTGACAAGTATATTGGATCCAATTGGATCCGAGAATGAATATTATTTGATTATAGTATACGATTTTTTTGTTAGTTGCTGAAATTGGTTGGTGAGAATTTTATTGAGAAGTTCTGTATCAATGCATACCAAGAGTTCAATTCATAGTTCTCTTTCTTTGATGAGTCCCTATCTGATTTGGGGAAGAGTCTAATTCTAGCTTCATAGAATGTGTTTGATAATTTCATTTCCCTTTCTATTCCATTGAAGAGTTAGATCTGAGTATTCCAAGCTCTTTGCAGGCCTTAATTTCATGGTAAATCCATTGAGTCCTAGATTTTTCTGGTATGGGAAATTGTTTATTGACATATCATTTTCATTATTTCTTATGTGTTACTTCCTGATTCAGTTCGAGTATAGGAAAGCATAAATTTCTCTACAATTCTACAGGTGACTGGCATACGGTTTTCAAAGTACTTTCTTATAACATTCTCAATTTTGCTTATTTATGTTGTGATACCTAATTTTTTCTCTAATTTCTCTATTTGTGTGAGTTCTCTTATTGTATTTTCAGGGGTTTTTTTATTATGAAGGTGTTACACAGGGGGGGTTCATTAAAATAAGTAATGAGTACATTACCCCCAACCTTGATATCCCATCCCCACAAAGTTATAAAGTTCATTTCTAACATAGCGTCTGGTGTATATCACTGTGGCTTTGGTTAATCTTTTTCCCACCATTTCTGTGATTTCCCTTCGTTCCCCAAATCAGATTAACTTATGTATAAGACAAAGGGTATGGAAATCAAAAACAGTGACTACAGGGAATAAACCAAAGTGGAAAAAGTAAATAGAAATAACAAAAACAGTTCACTATACAATTATCTTGTATCCATTTCTTGGAGCTCATTTCAATAAGCATCATTTTCTATGGTGATATGCATATAGCTATTGAGCTATTGTGCTCTTTTCTAAGAATATCCTAGGTATAGTCTAGTTTTTCCAAATGAGTGAAAACATGTAGCCTATGATTGTTTGTGTCTGGCTCTTCTGACTTATTACGTTTTCCAAGTCTTTCCTTTTCCTTACAAATGGGGCAATGCCATTCTTTCTAAAGGAACCATAGAATTTTGTTGTGAGTGTATAGGACATTTTTTGACCGATTCATCTACTGAAGGGATCTGTTTTGGTTTCATATCCTACCTATGGTAAATAATGCTACATTGGACATAGTTTTGATAGTAGCTTTAGTGTGGCTTTGTTTGTGGTCTTTTGGGTAAATGCCCAGGAGTGGGATTGCTGGGTCATAGGGGAGCTCTTCTTAGAAACCTGTACACTTCTTTATGGAATATTTGTGCAAGTTTACATTTCCACCAATAGTGTAGTAATGTTCCTTTTTGCCCATATCCCCACCAGCCTAGCATCTGTTATTATTAATTTTCTTCATATTGGTCATTCTAACTGGGGTGAGGTGGAATCTCAATATTGCTTTGATTTGCATTTCTATGGCCAGAAATGTTGCATATTTCTTCATGTGTATATTGGCTATTCATATTTCTTCTTCAGAGAGGTCTCTCTTTCAGTCTTTAGCCCACTTATTAAGAAGGTTGTTGGTTTTTGATTATTTGTTTTTTTTGGGGGGTTAACTTTTGGGGCTCTAAATATATTTGAGATACGAGGCCATTGTCTGTTGCAGAGCAAGTAACGATCTTCTCCCAATCTGTGGGCTTTCTATTTATCTTTCTATCTATATAAATTCTATTCTTAGTCAGATTCGGTAAGGGTAGGTCAATTCTGTTAATTTATTGAAAGAACCAACTCAGTTTTGTTGATCTTTTTATGTTTTATTTTGTCTTTATTTAGGTATTTCTGATTTAATTTTTTTGGTAGGTCGTAGGGCTTGAACTCTGATCTTGGGCACTGTCCCTGTGCTCTTCATCTCAAGGCGAGAGCATTACCGTTTGAGCCACAGTGCTACTTCCAGGTTTCTATTGTTTTATTGGAGATAAGAGTCTCATGGACTTTCCTGCCAGGGCTAGATTTGACCCTCTATCCTCAGATCTCAGCCTCCTGAATAGCTAGGATTACAGGCGTGAGCCACCACCTGTGCACGTCTTTGATTTACTTCTTTTTTGTTTCTGTCTACTGCTTTGGGTTTGGGATTGTTCCTCTTTTCAAGAAGTTTCAGGTATATAATTAAAATACAGACTTGAGATTTCCCCAATTGCTTGATGTAGGCACTCAGAGGTATACATTTTCCTCTGTGTACTGCATTTACTGTGTCCCAGAGAAATTGGTATTTTGTGTGTTCAATTTGTTAAATTTCAGAAACTTTCAGATTTTCATTTTAATGTATTCAGTGCCCCACTGGTCATTCAGTAATGTGTTGTTCAGTCTTCATGTGTTTGAGATTTTTTTTTTTTTGCTTTAGCTGTTTAATTCTAAGTTTATTCTGTTGTGCTCTGACATGATTTGGCAAGTCAATTTATTTTTCTTTCATTTTGGATAGAATTTCTATGTAACATAGGATATGTTCTATTTTGAAGACTCTTCTAAGAGCTGTTGAGAAGAATGTTTCTATTGATGCTGAATGTATATTCTGTAGATGTCTGTTAGGGCTAGGCTGTCAATGTAGTTATTTAGGCCTGCAGTTTCTTGGTTGAGTTTTTCCTGGATGACCTATCCAAGGATAACAATGATGTGTTGAGATGTGTTTTTAGGTTAAGTAGTATTTGGTTGATGAAGTGGGGGTGCTCCAGGATTCAGGGCATTGGTGTTTAGACTTTTTTATATCCTCCTAATGGAGAGTTGCTTTTATCAATATATAATGTCACTTCCTCCTATTTTTAATTTGAATTCTATTTTATCTTATGTTAGTAATTCTACTGTGGCCTGTTTATGGTGTCCATTTGCTTGAAATTTTTCCTTCCAGCCTTTCAGTTTGAGTATGTGTTTGTTTTTGTCAATAAAATGTGTCTCTTGTAGATACTAGAGGGATGCATCTTGTTTATTGATACTAATATCTAATCTATGTCTTCTGTTTGGAAATTTAAGTCCAATGATATTGAGAGTTATGACTTTGAAATATTTGATAAGTCCTGCTGTGTTATGCACCTGTTGTTAGGAGCTGTGCCTCATCTACTCTTAATATATTTACCTTGTTCTCTGGTAGGGAGCATTCTATGTGACTAGTTGCTGTTCTTTTTGATCTTCTCTATGTAAGATATATTTGATTAACTTCTATCCTGCTGATTTGGTGGAGATACATTGTTTCAAGTTTTCTTTGTCATGAAATATTTTTATATATCCTTTTAATATAAAGGATAGTTTGGCTTGGGACCGTATTCACGGTTGGTAGTTGTTGCCTTTAATGTTTGTCATACATCATGCCAGGATCTCCTTTTTACCATATCAGCTAAGAAATCTGTATTTATTCTGACTCTATATCTTTTATAAATAATCCGTCTTTTGCCAGGTGTGGATTTGATCTTCTGTTGTGATTTCTTTTTCTGGATTTAGGGTTTTGTCTAGACCATTAAGTGTAGGAGGAGAGATCAGTTGTGGTGAGATATTGTCATGTTAATACTTGTGTTTACAATGACAGTTCGGACTGTCCAGTGGTAAGGTGAATTGAGTCTGTGTTTAGATGTGACTGTCTCTGTTCATGATTTATTTCCCATGTGGCCCTTTGTTTCCACACTGTAGTTGTGCTTTTGAATATGTTGGCAAACACAGTCACAGCAGTCACCTGCCTGGCTGGGTAACTTTTCATAGATTTCTGTTTTCTTGTGAAGACAGTATAAAATCTACCTCTGAATTTTATATCTATATATAATTATAGCTCACTTGGTGTGAACCTCTAGAATTGGAGTATCTTCTAGGACTCTCAATATCTGTTTCATTAGAGAGAGCTAGGGTAATTTTCTGTTGTTATTCTGCCATTGTTTTTAACTATTTCTAAGGTATATTTATTTATATTGTGGATTTTTTTTCACATAATTTATGATTTGTGATGGTTGTACAAGATTATTTTTGTTTTTATATTTGGGTTACTTTGAAATAGTGATTCCAGGCTTGTATGAAGAGACAGTAATAATATGAAATGTGAAGAGCCTAAGGCTTAAAGAGGTACAATGAAGGCCCAAGTAACTCCATTACAGGCTAACAACCATCTTGTGAGGTATGAATTACTAAAATAATCATGGGTTTGACCAAGAAATGACACAAAAAGAAAAACAATTCCTGGACAACTGAGACATAAATGATCCTTGGGAAAGCCACAGGAATTTTCTCCAGATGTATTGACCAATCACTGGGTGGCCATGCAGGACATGGTGACCCAGTGGCCAGACAATTCTCATCAATATCACATCCATAATAATATTAGCCAATCACATATGTATAGCATAGTTTGCTTAAAATGTTAACCAATCCTGTAATTTCTCATGTAAAACTTCCTTAAAGTTGTTTGTTCAATACTATAAAAAAAAAAAACTGTGCTTATTCTATGATCGGGGCTTCTTAGCATCACCCGTTACCAAGTGAGTGGAGGATCAACCTCGAGCTTGCAAATAAACGACTCCTTTGTTATTTGCATTGGTCGTTGTCTCTGATGGTCTTCAGGGGGTCTCAAGTCCAGGTACAACAAATAGGGGCTCATCTGGGACCTCCCTCATAAGCTCACCCAGAAACCTGATCAGGCAGTAGCAAAGAACAGCCGGTAAGTTTTGTAACTGTGATATTTGTGTAGTTTTCAGTTTGGGTCGTGGAGTTGGCAAGAAAACCTTGCGGACGTGCTATAAGGCAGCCAACGGGACCAGTGGGAGATTTCCCCCAGATGCCCGGGGAAAGTAAACTATTCACTAGTGCGGACATTTGGGCCCATCTGTAGTCCTGAACTGTCTGCTTGATAGTTTACAGGGTAGACTGTCCACTAGTGCGGACATTTGGAATGTCTGACAGTCTACCACCCAGTCTATCACCCACATGCTGTTAATGTGTCTTCTCTTAAAATCTGTGTGTCTGTCTGTATTGTGGCTTTCGTGGAACATTACCTCTTTCATATTCATCCTGACACAGATGCCTGGAAAGCCTGTTTGCCTCCATGTAAAATAGTTATTCTTTGTTCAGTTTCTTGTCCAACAATAATTACTTTCTCTTTCAGACTCTATTGTCTTCTGCCTCGAAGGGTGAAATTTGGCTTAGAAAGTTGGCCCACTTGCAGCAAAGCTAGGGTCGAGTAGTCTTTTACCCGATGACACTGCTGAAACATCACCAAGTGTCTCCGTCTACCTCTTTGGGATCTTAAACAGGCCAGCGAATCCACAATTTTCTCCTTGGGACACTCTGAGTTGTGGTTTTATCCTAAATCCCCGAAAGCACCAGTTGTTTAATTTTGTGATATTTGTAATTGCCTTCTTCCTTTTTTCTTGTCTTGTGTGTGGATTGATATTTGCTGAAATGAGTCAGAACCAAAGTACACCTCTTACCTTTCTGACAGATACTTTTAAAGATATTAAGGAAAGAGCTAACAATTTTGGTGTTGAAGTTAAAAAAGGAAAATTATTTACTTTGTGCAAGTCAGAGTGGCCTACTTTTGAGGTTGGATGCCCTCCCCCAAGGAACTTTTAATCTAAACACCATTTGGGAGGTTAAATGTAGTGCTTTTCTCCCAGGAAGTGCAGGGCACCCCAATCAGATTCCCTATATTTTAGTATGGCAGAATTTGGTGCAGGAACCTCCAAAGTGTCTGTTGCCCTTTCCACCCCTTTCTGTCGATAAAAACAAGACTTTAGCATTAGAAAAGGTTGTGTCAACTACCCCCTCAGCATCCTTATATACCATTTTACAGGAAGGGAGTGAAGATCTTCTCTCATTAGACTCTGATCTCCTCCCATACACTTCACTGCAGCATCCTCAACTCCTCATGGAGGAAAGGGAGGCAGCAAGAGATGAGGAGCAAGAAGCCAGCAGCAACTTGGACGGGCCAGCAGGAAGAACTCCTGGTAGCGTTCAGAGAGCTGCCAGCCTGAGACTCCCTGACACCACCATGATGCTGCTGTTCAGAGAAATTGGGCCACTGGACAAAACCAGAGACCCCCGACTTCAGTGTTGGCCCTTTCCACCAGTGACTTATATAATTGGAAAACACAAAATGCAAATTTTTCAGATAACCCCAAGGATTTTATTTATCTCCTAGATAGTGTACTGTTCATGTGCCAGCTGACCAGGGATGATTGCCAGGAGTTACTTCGGGTCTTGTTCCACACGGAAGAAAGAGAAAAGATTCAAACTGAGGCTAGGAAACTGGTTCTGGGGGATGACGGTAGCCTACTGCTAACCCTGTTTTCACCAATGTATCTTTTCCATTAACCAGGCCTCCAAATGATGGTTGGGACTACAACACGGGCAGAACGTAGGGGGAGATTAAGGGTCTATCTCCAGACTCTAATGGTGGATCTCAGGGAAGTAGCCTGCAAACATACCAATTTGGCTAAAGTATACATGGTCTTACAGGGAAGGAAACCCTATGATGCCTAAATAGTCGAGGTCTACACAGACTTTAGTGCACTTACTGCCAAGAAATATTGCATTAGGTCAAAGAATGTGCTAAGAAAGGGAAACTGAACAAAGCAGTGGCAGCCCCATAGAACCTCGACACTAATGGCTAATAGTACTGCTAATAATGAATAGAGATGTCAAGGTTCAATTCCCCTCCCTGAACCCAGGGTAGCACTGAGAGTGGATGGGACTGCAGTAAAATTTCTAGTGGATACCGGGATCTAGTACTCTGCTTTAATAAAGCCCCAAGGAAAAGTCTCAAATAAAATCTCTTGGGTGTTGGGCTAGGATGTAGCTCAGTGGCAAAGCGCTTGCCTAGCAAGTACAACGTCCTGGGTTCAATCCCCAGTACCAAAAAGAAAAGACAAAAAAATACAGTTAAAAAACCCAAATAACAACAAAACACCTCTTGGGTGCAAGAAGGAATGGGCATTAAACAATACTCATGGACCACTGAAAGAACAGTGGACCTGGGGATGGGATGAGTGTCCCACTCATTCTTCGTTATTCCAGAAAGCCCTTATCCCTTATTGGGAAGAGACTTGTTAACCAAGGTCAGGGCACAGATTCACTTATATTCAGAAGGTCCCCAGGTGGAGGATGCTCAAGGCAGACCAATACAAGTATTGACTCAGGGCCTGGAAGATCAGGACCGGTTGCTCCAACCACCCTAGACTCCTGACCAAGAAATCACCTATTGGCTGGAAAGGTATCCAGAAGCTTGGGCAGAGACTGGCGAGTGGGACTAGCGAAACATAGACCAGCTCTCTTCATCAAAGTAAAATCAGGGGTGGACCCAGTTAGAGTTTGACAGTACGCTATGTCCATGGAGGCACAGGGGGAATTACACCCCACATTAGGCGTCTGCTAGACCTGGGTGTATTGCAACCCTGCCAGTCAGAGTGGAACACTCCCCTGCTACCAGTCTGCAAGCCCATATCTAATGAATACAAGCCAGTACAGGACTTCAGGGAAGTCCATAAAAGGGTAATGGACAATCACCCTACCATAATGAACACCTACACTCTCCTGAGCACCCTGCCTCAATATAGGCAGTGGTACATTGTATTAGATTTAAAAGATGCCTTTTTCAGCCTACCCTTGGTGCCCAAAAATCAAGTTCCCTTTGCCTTTGAGTGGACAGATGTCAAAGGAGGTGTCAATGGATCTGGACAAGTCTCATTCAAGGATTCAAAAACTCACCAACACTCTTTGATGGATATCTGCATGAGGACTTGGGTGAGTTTAGGGGAAGCCACCCTGGTCTGACTTTGTTGCAATATGTGGGTGACTTATTAACTGCTGGTGCAACTGAAAGAGAATGCATCCATGGAAAAGAAGATTTACCCCAGATATTGGGAAACCTTGGTTAATGAGCATGGGTAAAGAAAGCGTAAACCTGCAAATCAGAGATAACTTACCTGGGATATTTATTGAAATGGGGGCAGCGATGTCTCACCAAAGACAGAACAGAAACTGTCTTTCAAAATTCCAACACCACGGTCACAGCACCAAGTAAGGGTGTTTTTGGGTTCTGCCACCTTTTGCCATCTGTGAATCCAAGGGTTTGCAGAGCTGGCTAAACCTCTTTACGAGGAGAAGCAACTATTTCAATGGACAGAGGAAGCTGAATGAGCCTTTGAACAGATAAAAACTGCCTTATAATAAGCCCCAATGTTGGAACTCCCTGATGCCAGTAAACCCTTTTACTTATATGTGGATGAACATAATGGAATAGCAAAAGGAGCCCTAACCCAATATTTGGGCCCATGAAGAAAACCAATAGCCTACTTGTTAAAGAAATTAGACTCAGTAACAGTAGGATGGACACCATGTCTGAGAATGATAGCAGCTACTGCTCTGATGGTAAAATACACAGATAAATTAACCATGGGACAAGAACTGTATGTGACCACCCTCCACACTATTGAGGGTGTGTTAAAGCAACCAACGGATCGGTGACTCAGCAATACCCAACTAACCCATTACCAAGGAATGCTACTCAACCCTCTCAGAATCAATTTCCAGGCTCCCTCGGCTCTCCATCCTACTAGATCAGGATCTAAACATGCCACTACATAACTGCTCAGAAATCCTGGCACAAGTCCATAACATCCAAGAGGACTTAAGGGTCCAGCCATTGCTGGACGCTGAACTCGTGTGGTTTACAGATGAAAGCAACTTTGTTCATCAGGGGCAGATATATGCGGGAGTGGCAGTAGTGTCTGAAACTGAAGTGGTCTGGGCTGAACCTCTACCAGTAGCCATATCAACCCAGAGAGCCAAGTTAATAGCCCTGACCCAAGCTCTAATACTGGGAAAAGACAAAAGTGTAACTGTGTACACTGACAGTCCATATGCATTTGCAACGGCTCATGTACACAGAGCTATTTACAAAGAATGATGATTACTGACATCTGAAGGAAAAACCATCAAAAATAAAGATGGAATCTTGGCTTTAATTACTGCTCTTTGGCTGCCTAAGTTAGCCATTGTTCATTGCCCTAGACATCAAAAACCTAAAAATGCTGTGAGTAAAGGCAGTACACTGGCCTACAGAATAGCCCAGGAGGTGCCATTACAAAGCCACTCTACAATGATGATTAAAACCCAGACCCTGGTACAAGAACTCTTCAGGATACTCCAATATACACCACAGAGGACTTGAAATGGATTGATCAACTGCCGATGGCACAATGCCTAAATGGTTGGTGGAGAGATTTTAGGAGCAACAATATCTTACCAGAGCAGTTAGGGATTAAAGTACTGCTTAAGTTGCATTGAAGCACCCACATGAGTGCAAGGAAGATGCAAGATCTGGTGAGAAATACTGGACTTTGGATCAAAAATAACCATGCTAAAATAAAACAGATTGTCAGGGACTGTAAGGCATGTCAACTGACAAATGCAAGGAAGAACCAAACAGAAACAGGCAGTCAAATCAGAGGAGATATACCAGGAACTTACTGGGAGGTGGACTTCTAACTGGGCAAGTATGGATATAAATATCTGTTAGTTGTCATAGATGGGTAGAATCATTTACTACAAAGCGCGAAACTGCACAGGTAGTGGCTAAGAAGTTAATAGAAGAGATCATTCCCAGGTTTGGCTTCCTTATTATGGTAGGATCAGATAATGGACCAGCTTTCATGTCCAAGGTAAGTCAAGGAATTACAAGTACTCTTGCGCTTATAGACCCCAGAGTTCAGGAAAGATGGAAATGTTGCATAAAACTCTAAAAGAGTCCCTGACCAAATTGACCATGGAAACTGGCGGCAACTGAGTAAATCTCCTTCCCTTTGCCTTATACAGGGTATGCAACTCCCCTTTAAAATTGGTCTTTCCCCTTATGAAATTGTATTTGGAGTACCTCTTCCACAATTCCTAACTTGTCACACAGTTGCTTAGAAAAGATGATGACTCTGAACTTTTGATCTCCCTCAGGGCCCTACAGAGGGCCCACCTTGATGTCTGGCCAGACTGAGGGTGCTATACAAGTCGGGCCATCCACCAATCCCATATCACTTCTGCCCCGGTGACTGGGTCCTGGTGAAAAGACACTGAGAGGAAAACCTAGAGCCGAGGTAGAAAGAACCTTATGTGGTCATCTTCACGACACCGACAGCAGCCCTCAAAGTCGACGGCATTGCTACCTGGATCCACCATTCACATGCGAAGCCTGAAAATCCCATAGCGGATCTCGTTGCGGACCCAGATTGGCAAGTCTCACACTCCAAAGACAATCTTTTAAAGCTCAAATTCAGTTGTAAAAAGATTTAGTCACAAGTTGGTTATTGATGTATAACTTACTTGGAAATTGTATTAGCATAGTAGTAAGTGCAGGCAATCCCCCCACCCATAAGTTGGACTTGGATTGTTAGTAATCAGGTTCCCAGACAAGCTCACATTTAACTTCTTACAGTTTGCTGATGGAGTATGGGAAGGACCTAGGCTTATGAAATGTAGATGGAGACACTGGTATATATGCCCAGGGGAAAAAAAGACTAGTAAATTTGGAGGACAAGAGGACTTTTACTATAAGAGCTGGGACTGCAAAACAAGTACCTTAGGAAAATGGAAAGGAATGGGAGGAGACCTTGTTACATTTACCAAACCAGAATGTGCAGCCATCCAGTTTAATGGACTGCCTGTACAAAACAAATTAGGGTCTTCCAGGATTCTGATGCCTGATTGATATTTCGGTTCACAGACATCGGCAAACAAGCCCTAGGATGGGAATTAGGAAAGAATTGAGGACAAAGATTGTACAGGGGAGAGACAATGATGGCATTCTCATAAACCTACAAGCATTTGCCACAGCCAGTTATTCCCCTTCAGCGATGGGACCAACACAGTTTTAAAACCAGTCTCTGCTGTAAAATCCAAAGTAGACAACAAGAAAGAGCTCTGGGTTGTAGTGACCCCATCTCCTCCGAAAAAGGGAGACCCCCTTAGGGAGAACATCTTGCCAGAGGATTCCCTATGGCAGCTGTTGGTTCAAACTTACAATGTGATCAATCAGATCCTGATATTACAAGTTCTTCTTGGATGTGTTATGATATGAGACTTCCATTTTATGAGGGTATTGCAGTGGTACAGAAGGTAACAAATGGTAAAAAACAACTAAATCATTTATGTGGGAACAAAAGGAAGCAAAACTTACTCTACAGACAGTTATAGGACAAGGGTTATATGTGGGACGAGTACAAACTATCTTTACTCACTTATGTAATCAGACCCAAGAATGGATTCCAGAGGAAGGATATCTATTACCTCCCCAAGATGCTTGGTGGGCATGTTCAACTGGCCTAACTTCCTGTGTCCACTTAGAAGTATTTTAGGACTAACAGTGTTTGTGTCATGGTACAACATATCCCTCGACTGCTCTACCATTCTCATGTAGACATGATGATAAAGATGTCTGCAGCAAGCTATTGGCCCAGAAAACCTAAAAGAGAAATAATAACAGCAGTAACAACGGGGCCCTAGTATGCTTAGATGGACTAGGAACTGGGGTGGCATCCCTAATTACTCAGAGAACATCTTACACTAGCCTTCGTGCTGCTATACATGAGGATAACAAAAACCTGGAAAGCTCTATAGGCTTCCTTCAAAAATCACAGGACTCTTTATCCGAGGTAGGGTTGCAAAACAGATAGGGGCTGCACTTAATTTTCTTACAACAAGAAGGTCTATGTCCTGGCCTAGGGGAAGAATGCTGCTTCTACACTAATCATTCCGGAGTTGTAAAAGAATCTTTAGCTAAAGTAAGAGAGGCACTAGCAAAACGAAAAAGAGAAAGAGAATAACAAGTAGGATGGTTTGAATCATGGTTAATTATTCCCCTAGCATAACCACCTTAATATTCACTCTGTTGGGCCCCATTATCATTCTGGTACTTGTGTTCACAGTAGGGCCTTGCATTGTAAATCGACTAGTGATGTTTGTTAAGCACCGTGTAACACCATGCAGATGATGGTATTAAGAACACAATATCAACTGATTCCTGACAAAAGACATAGTGCAGGTCCGTAAGGACCATGATTGGCCCTTAAGGTGCATGTTAGAAAGGGGGAAATGAAGAGACTAAAGCATAAAGAGGCAAAAAGAAGGCCTAAATAACTCCAGCACAAGCTAGCAACCATCTTGTGAGGTATGAATTATTAAAATAACCATGGGTTTGACCAAGAAATGACACAAAAAGAAAAACAATTCCCGAACAATTGAGATATAAATAATCCTTGGGAAAGTCACAGAAATGTTCTCCAGATGCATTGACCAATCACTGGGTGGCCATGCAGGACATGGTGACCCAGTGGCCAGAGAATTCCCATCAATAACACGTCAATAATGATATTAGCCAATCACATACGTATAGCTTAGTTTGCTTAAAATGTTAACCAATCCTGTAATTTCTCATGTAAAACTTCCTTAAAGTTGTTTATTCAATAGTATAAAAACTGTGCTGATTCTATGCTCAGGGCCTCTTAGTGTCACCGGTTACTGAGTGTGTGGAGGACCAACATCGAATTTGCAAATAAACGACTTCTTTGTTATTTGCATTGGTCATGATCTCTGGTGGTATTCAGGGGGTCTCGAGTCCAGGTACAACAAATGTATATTAGTACATTGAAAGAAAGAGAGCAGACATTTTAACCTATTTGCTACAAGTAAATTAATATTAAACAAAGCTAATTAAAATAATTACTTACTGTTCAGAGGATGAGTATAGTACTCTTGGATATCTTGGAGGAAAAGACTTTAGACTCATTGCAACTGATGCCTTACATTGAAATTAGTGGCTAAACTTTCTTCTTCAGAAAGGCAAAAGCTCCATGTCTTTCATAATAGTATTATAAAATTATAATATCTGCATGTTGAATTGTTTTCCTCTGCTATTTTCAATACCATTCTTCATCCATTAGGTATCCAGGGCTTTGAATGACCAATTCCTTAAAATACCTATATTGTGATAGAAATTTCCATAATATTCATATGAATTTATCTCTAAGTCTCATCTTGAGCTGTATTCATATAAAATGTATGCAGTCTCAAGCAAGAAACCTGAGTATTTTACTCTTTTCTATGTTTTAATCAATACATCTATTCTCTTTAGAAACGTTCTCATCTTTTATAATGCTCCAGCAAACATGTATTTCTAGTACTTTTATTGAAATAAATATAACATATGGAACATGAAAACAAAACCTCCCTTATGACTTTAATGTAAACCCTTGGGAATTTGCATTAAAAGCACAATTCACATATCTATACATGAATAATCTAATGGTTAAGTCAATTAGACACAAGCACTATCATACCACATAAAGTCTCCATTTACTTAAAGGCACCAAAATACTGGTGTTCATGAATATCACTCATTTTTAGAAAATGACTAGTCACAACAAAGTTTATATTATATTTCAAATTTTAAAAATGGAAATGATGTGAATATCCTGTTTCCAGGAATAGATTTATTCAGCAGTGAAAAAAAAAATAAGGGTTTGTCATATAGAATGAAAGATGTAAAAGCAGACTGTCTTTCCTTCAGAGGATAAGTACATGCATATCGTGCAATTTATTCAGATACTATAAAAATTCATGAAAGGTGGTACGGTTGGGGGGGAGGGGGGAAGGATTGGGTTGGGGGGTGGAGAGGAGGCTGGGAAGGGATGTGAAGGGTAAACAAAGGAGGAGGCTGCAACGCTTGATAAGAAATGTACGCATTATCCTGCCCATGTAATTGTAACCCCTCTATACAGTATGTTCAAAAAAAATAAAATTAAATTCAAAAAAATTCATGATCAGAAGTGATAGGTAAGCAAAGTAAGTGGAAAACTGAATATGTAAATTGTGCTTTCAATATTGGATGACAATTTTCCAATAAATGAGCCTATAGATGATGATTTTCTATCTGTAACACACATCCAGTATTCTACATTTTATTCTTCTACGTTCATGATGTCAATTGCTACTAAAGTATCAAGGTGGGCGCTTTCTTGGTTCCTAGATCCAATAAATTTTAGTATTTTGGAACAGTAGTATAAATTCATGGAGTTTGACTTGAATATCAAGTTTGAGGATACTGTATTTAGGGTATTGTTAATTGGCCTGAAGCAGCCAGGAACATATTATGAATACTCAGACCCACAGTAAACTAAGAACTAGGGACTTGATCTTGGGGAAAGATAAAGGTCTAGGCAAGATCTTAAGCCGAAATAAAGCAATGGAGCAAACATCAATCAATAATCATTACAGATGAATGCAACTGATCTCTGATGTGTCTGGGTGGCAGCTGTGTGTGTGTGTATGTGTGTGTGTGTGTGTGTGTGTGTGTGTGTGTGTGTGTGTGTGTGTGTAAGAGAGAGAGAGAACGAGAGACAGAGAGAGAGAGAAAGAGAGAGAGAGAGAGAGAGAGAGAGAGAGAGAGAGAGAGAGAGAGAGAGAGAGAGAGAGAGAGAGGTGTGTAGAGAATTTTAATGTGCCTTCCATATTTACAGTCCATAGAGCATTACTTGTTAGGGAGAAGGTGCTCATAGCAGAGTTCTCATACCACTCTCATCTCTTTTTACTGCAAAAACACTTGCTTAATATCTAATTAAAATGAGAAAAATAAACTAACATTGTACATGATTGTTTTGAAAATTAATTGGCATATTGAAGGCCAAAGGGAGGAATTGGAAATTAATATAATCTTTTTCCTCTCTTCTGATTATTACACCTCAATAGTTGTGATTTTCTGGAGTCTTCTGTAATGTACTCATTGATGAATTACTAATATGCTTAATAATATGAAACATATGATAGAGAAATAGATCAGCCAGCAAGCACAATGAACTAGTAATAAGATAGAGCTTTTGAGAAAGGTTGCCACATCTTTTAGGAATGCAATTCCTTCATATGAACTTCAAATTTTATGGCTTTCCCTGTGTTATTAAAAGGTAAGAAAGTACTGTAGAAACAAAAATTCCTGTTCAGTCAAGTAGAAAGTCCTCATGTTCCCATACTCATGTTGCCAATTTCCATTCCATAAAGACTCTTTGTTAGAGTGTTTCCATTTATTGTACTTCAGCATATCATCCTTCCCTGTTGGAGACAGGAAAAAAGATAATTTTATTTGAATATTCTTTTACATAAGTTATTGTGTACAGGCATGATTTGTATAATTACAGAAGTTTGTAATAAATGTAAGTAGGGA
>NW_027204451.1:0-28084 GCF_024711535.1 Dipodomys merriami | reverse complement strand
GGTTTACGGTTAGGGTGAGGGTTAGGTTTAGGATGAGGGTTAGGGTTAGGTTTAGGGTTAGGGTGAGGGTGAGGGTTAGGATTAGGTTAAGGATTATGTTTATTGTTAGGGTTAGGGTTACAGTTAAGATGAGGGTGAGGATGAGTGTGAGGATTAGTGTTAGGGTTAGGGTGAGGTTTAGGTTTAGGGTTATGGTTAGGGTTAGGATTAGGCTTAGGGTGAGGCGTAGGGTAAGGTTTAGAGTGAGGGTTAGGTTTACTGTGAGGGTTAGGGTTAGGTTTAGGGTTAGGGTGAGGGCTAGGTTTTGTGTTTTGTTAGGTTTTGTGTTAGGGTTAGGGTGAGGGTGAGGGTTAAGGTGAGGTTTAGGGTTAGGGTTAGGGTTAGAATTAAGGTTAAGGTGAGGTTGAGGGTGAGGGATAGGGTGGTGTTTAGGATTAGGGTGAGGTTAAGGGTTAGGGTTAGGCTTAGGGTTAGGCTTCGGGTTATGGTGAGGGTGAGCGTGAGGGTTTGGATTAGGGTCAACTTTTGGGTTATTGTTAGGGTTAGGGTTACCTTTACGGTGAGGGTGAGGTTAGCGTTAGGGTTTAGGTTAGGTTTAGGGTTAGGGTTAGGGGTAGGGTTAGGGTAAGGGATTGGGTTAGGTTTAGGGTTTTGGTGAGGGTGACGGTTAGGTTTATGGTTAGGGTTATTGTTAGGGTTAGGGTTAGACTTACGGTTACGGTGATGGTGAGGGTGAGGGTCAGGTTTAGGTTTAGGGTGAGGTTTGGTGTGAGGTAAGAGTTATTGTGAGGGTGAGGTTTAGGGTGAGGTTGAGGGTTAGAGTTAGGGTTAACGTTACAGTGAGGTTAAGAGTTAGGGTGAGGATGAGGGTTAAGGTTAGGGTTAGTGTTAAGGTGAGGGTTAGGGTTAGGGTTATGTTGAGGATTAGAGGGAAGTTTAGAGTTAGGTTTAGGGTTAAGGTTAGTGTAAGGGTGAGTGTTAGGATTAGGATTAGGGTGTGGGGTAGGGTTAAGATTAGGATGAGGGAGGAGTTCCGGGAAGATGGCGGAGGAGAAGCTGGAATCTGAACAAGCTCTCGCATAGAAAGCAGCTTTAGAGTTCCAGTGAACAGTCCTAAGCCAGAGAATCACACCAAGTGTGCCATCACAGGACAGAGAGTTAGACAAGAGAGGGGAAGCCAAGGCAAGTGGTCGCCAGCAGCCGCCACGGCGGCGGCGGCGGCGACAGGGTCGCAAGCGGCAGAGACCACAGCCGGGGGCCATACCTGAGCGCTCACACAGAGAGTCCGGGACGAAGGAGCCAGACGCAGCGGCCGAGCGGATTCTACTCAACACCAGCAAGAACCAACAAAGAGCGGACATCTTCACCCTGCAGCTTGCAGACCAGAGACGACCCAGGATCCAAGACTCGGCACCAGAGACGACCCAGGACCCAAGACTCAGCGTGAGTACAAGCCCGACATCCTCACTCCTCAGGGAGCAGAGGAAGGAAGACCACCCCTCCCCCCCCAGCACCGGTGATCTCCATCTTGGATACCGACAAAGCTCGGAGTTGCTGCTAGCTTCAGCTCAGGCCTTGGAATAAAATGAGTCATTTAGCAGGTCACAAGAACTTAACGCCGAAGTGACCTGCCAGACTCAGCTCCATCCAGGGAAAAGTCACCCAGCACAGGCGCCAGCCTAGCCTCACTGGGTAACCAGAGCCAGAGGCTGCCCCTCCCTCTAGCAGCCACCACAATCAATTGAAAAACAGAAACCCTGAGAATGGCTCCAGGCTGGGCGCTGTGAGTTATCACAAAATAGCCCCAGGGAAAAGCTACTGTTTGCTGAAAGGCCTCAACTCCACCCAGAACCTAGCCTCATCACCACATCCCCCTCTTTTGTGACTCTCAAAGCAGACCACCCTCCCAGAAAACTAACCTGGGAGGGGGATCTCAAAATCTTGGGTAAAGCAGAGCATTTTTCTGCCTCTTCCAACCAACTGACTTAAGAAACCAATCAAGCCACAGGACCTCAAGCTGACCAGAGACTCCAAGAGACTGGTTGCAGACAAAAGGGAGATACAGGATTCTTCCCACTCCTCCCCCCCCAAAAACAAAAAAACAAAAAAAAAAATCAAAAGAATTTTTTTTTCTTCTTTTTTTTTTCTTTTTTTTTTTTCTCTTTTTTTTCTTCTTCTTTTCTTTTTTTTGCTTGTTTTTTGTTTTTTGTTACCTTATATATATATATGTATATAAATTTTTTTCCCTTCTAAAACTTTTATCAATCTTTAATTTTTGCCTCTTCTGAAAAAATAATTGTTTTCCAGTAACTTTTTTTCTCATCTTATAATTTTTATTTCAGAATTACGTGAATGAGAGTTTTCCTTTCTTTTCTTGTCTTCTTTCTCTTTTTCTTTCTTTCTTAATTATCTTTTTGTTTTTTATCTAGCTCTACTGAACTTCTGATCTTTTCTTCTCCCTTAAAGCTTTTCACATCTCCTCAATGTCCCTCCCCTTCTCTGAACATATTCACATTCCTCTCTAAATAGACGGTCTTTTAACCTCTATAATAACATTAATTTTTACGTTTCTATTCTTTTTCTGGTCTCTCTTTATACCCCTTTCCGTCTCTTCTTTTTCTCTCTCTCTCTACTTGCATCCTACCCAACCCATTTCCTGCACTGTGAGTAGGACATAGTTAACTCTCCTTGTGCCTCCCCACACCAATCTATTCCTATTTTTTACCCACATCTCTCACTAATCCTAATAATTTCTGGTTTTCCAAATTCTTTTCTGCGGTTCGAAGTCCTTTAACATATAGTCGTTTGATGTTGAATAGATGTATCTGTTGAACTAGATTGTATCTGTAGACTATTGACTGTACAAATGCAAACTTTGGTTGATGGTTGCCTTAAGATAGTGTTCTAGCACAAAACTGGTGCAATCTTTATCTCAAATGGGCCGAGTAAGCCGGAAAAACACAAGAAAAATGGCAAATTCGGGTATCTCAATTCCCAACCTTGATAATCAGGGATTAGAACAGATAAAGAATAACCCAGAGGAGAGTTCCCAAATAGCTCTACAAACACTAATAGCAAACATGATAAATGAGAAGTTTGACAATGTACAAAGGACTCTGTATGAGCGTGATAGGGAGAGAGAGGAGGCATCCCAGAAGTTTATACAGGAATATCATAAGCGTGAGGAAGCTTCTCAAAAACTGATACAGGATTTGCATGAACAACTTGAGAATACTCAAAGAGAAAGGGAGGAATGGCGTGAGCAGGCAGAGAACACTCAAAGAGAACTGCAGGAATCCCACAGAAGGGAGGAAACTAATCAAAGAGTAATTCACGAATTAAGAGACCAGGTAGAGAATACACAAAGATCACTAAAGACATTCATGGAATCCATTAACAAAGAGCTGAAGGAAGTCAGGGAGACCACAAAGGGAATGTTGAATGGAACCCAACAGAAGGAATGGGAGTCCAAAGAAACCATAACCAATCAACTAAGTGATTTGAGAACAAACACTGAACACCAAATTAAGGAAGTAAAGAAATTCATACAAGACCTAAAACAGAGCTTCAACAAAGAACTTGAAGCCATCAAAGCTGACCAAGTAGAAGGAAAAGAGATAAAAAACAAAGTAGAGAGTCTTGACAGCAGGTTAGACCATGCAGAAGATCGAATCTCAGGGATTGAAGACAGCCTAGATATTATAGAGAAAGAACATACAACCATCCAAGACAAGTCCAAGAAATATGATAGGTCTATCCAACACCTGGAGGACACCATCAGAAGGCCCAATTTAAGGATAATGGGTGTAGAGGAGCACCTAGAAACAGAAGTTAATGGTCTAGGAAATTTGTTTAACAGGATCCTAGCAGAGAACTTCCCAAACATACAAAAAGATAGGCCTATTCAGATACAAGAAGCTTTTAGAACCCCAAATAGACCAGACCAGAATAGGACATCCCACCGTCACATTATAATCCACACAGGATCAACCCAGACCAAGGAAAAGATCCTTAAAGCTGTCAAGGAGAAAAGATTAATCACCTATAAAGGGAAACCAATTAGAATTACCTCAGATTTCTCAGCAGAGACAATCAAAGCAAGAAGAGCCTGGAATGACGTATGCCATGCCCTAAAAACAAACAACTATCAACCAAGAATACTGTACCCAGCTAAACTCTCCTTCATAACTGAAGGCCAAATAAAAACCTTCCATAGCAAAGAAAAATTGAAACAATACATCTCCACCAAACCAGCCCTGCAAAAGATTCTTAAAGATGTCCTACACATAGAAAACCAACAAGAACGCAACAAAGGCCAAGAAACTGCACACAAACGGAGAATCCAAGAACCTTAGGAAGAACCCAGTTTTCACAGCCCCCAAGAAGGTGGATAACATGGCAGGAACTCCCAAATACCTCTCAGTCCTATCTCTTAACGTTAACGGACTGAACTCTCCAATTAAGCGACATAGACTGTCTAGTTGGATTAAAAAACAAGACCCTTCTATCTGCTGCCTGCAGGAGTCACATCTTGCCCGTAAAAACAAACATATTTTCAAGGTTAAAGGCTGGAACAAAATCTACCAAGCAAACGGCCCTCATAAACAGGCGGGAGTTGCAATCCTAATATCAGATAAAATAGACTTCAAATTAAAATTCGTGAGAAGAGATAAAGAAGGTCGCTACATACTAATTAAAGGATCTCTCCTTCAGGAGGATATTACAATTCTAAATATCTATTCGCCAAACAATGGAGCACCCAAATTTATCAAAGAAACACTACTTTCCCTCAAATCCCAGATAGATCCAAAGACATTAATCGTTGGGGATTTTAACACACCACTCTCCCCACTAGATAGATCAACTCGGCAAAAACTCAACAGAGAAACCGCAGATCTAAACAGCTGCATAGATCAACTAGACTTAACAGACATTTACCGAACATTTCACCCAGCAGCATCAGAATACACGTTCTTCTCAGCAGCACATGGAACGTTTTCTAAAATAGACCACATTTTAGGCCACAAAGCAAACTTGTCTAAATTCAGAAACATTGAAGTTATACCTTGCATTCTCTCTGACCACAAGGGAATAAAATTAGAACTCAACACCAAAAGCCACCAAAGAAAGTCCGGTATCACATGGAGGCTGAACAACACACTACTGAATCATGAGTGGGTCATGGAAGAGATTAGAAAGGAAATTCAAATGTTCATGCTATTCAACAAAAATGAACACACAAATTACCAGCTCCTCTGGGACACAGCAAAGGCAGTACTCAGAGGAAAGTTTATAGCTCTGAGCTCCTACATCAACAAATTGGAGAGATCGGAAACTAACAATTTAATGACACATCTAAACCTCCTTGAAAAAGAGCAGCAAGATAAACCCCAATCCAGTAGACGGAAAGAAATAATCAAAATTAAATCAGAATTAAATGAATTAGAATCCAAAAAAACTATAGAAAGAATCAACAAAACAAAGAGTTGGTTCTTCGAAACACTTAACAAAATCGACAGACCCTTAGCAAACCTTATCAGAAAAAGGAGAGAGCACACCCAAATTAATAAACTCAGAGATGAGAATGGAAACATCACCACGGAAACAACCAAGATTCAGAACATTATAAGGGAATACTTCTCAAAACTTTATGCTAATAAGTTTGAGAACTTGACAGAAATGGACCTTTTCCTAGCAAATATTGACATGCCAAAACTAAACCAAGATGAGTTAAACCAGCTTAACAGGCCCATATCAAGCATTGAAATAGAAACAGCAATAAGAGACCTCCCAGCTAAGAAAAGTCCAGGACCAGATGGTTTTACAGCGGAATTTTACAAGGCCTTCAAAGCAGAGCTCACACCAATACTCCTCCAACTCTTCAATGAAATTGAAAGAGAAAGCTCACTACCAAACACATTCTATGAAGCCATCATAACCCTCATCCCAAAACCAGGCAGGGACTCATCAAAGAAAGAAAACTATAGACCCATTTCTTTGATGAACATTGATGCAAAACTTCTCAACAAAATTTTGGCCAATCGACTTCAACAATTCATCCAAAAAATCATACACCATGATCAAACAGGATTCATTTCAGGGATGCAAAGCTGGTTCAATATACGCAAATCAATTAATATTATTCATCACATCAACAGGAGCAAGAATAAGAACCACATGGTTATCTCAATAGATGCAGAAAAAGCATTTGACAAGATCCAACACCCCTTTATGATGAAGGTTCTGGAAAAATTAGGAATCCATGGAACATTCCTCAATACAATAAAGGCTGTATATGACAAACCTACAGCCAGCATTATACTCAATGGTGAAAAACTAAAGCCATTTCCTCTTAACTCAGGAACAAGACAAGGATGCCCACTCTCTCCACTTCTCTTCAATCTAGTATTAGAATGCCTAGCTACAGCAATAAGGCAAGATGCAGACATAAAGGGGATCCAAATAGGGAAAGAAGAAATAAAACTTTCCCTCTTTGCAGATGACATGATCTTGTATTTAAAGAATCCCATAGACTCCACTCCCAAATTACTCAAGCTGATTCAAAACTTTGGCAAAGTAGCAGGTTATAAAATTAACCCCCAAAAATCAATGGCTTTTCTATATGCCAACAATGAGAAAAGTGTGGCTGAAATTAGGAAAGCAACTCCATTTGTAATAGCCCCACAAAAAATAAAATACCTAGGAATTAACTTAACCAAAGAAGTGAAGGACCTCTATGATGAAAACTTTAAAATCTTGAAAAAGGAAATCAACACAGAACTTAAAAAATGGCAAAACCTCCCATGCTCCTGGATTGGCAAGATTAACATCGTGAAAATGGCAATACTTCCCAAGGCTATCTACAAATTCAACGCGATACCTATCAAAATTCCACCCTCATTCTTCAAGGAAATAGAGGAGGCAATCCAAAAATTCATATGGAACAATAAAAGACCCCGAATAGCAAAAACGCTCCTCAACGGAAAGAACACTGCTGGAGGAATATCAATACCAAATTTCAAACTCTACTATAAAGCCATAGTAATCAAAACAGCTTGGTATTGGCATAAGAACAGACCTCAGGACCAATGGAATAGAATTGAAAACCCAGAAATGAACCTACAGACCTATAGCCATCTAATCTTCGATAAGGAAGCTAAAACAATAGAATGGAAGAAAGACAGCCTCTTCAGTAAATGGTGCTGGCAAAATTGGTTAACTACATGTAGAAAACTAAAGCTAGATCCTTATATATCACCCTGCACCAGAATCAACTCCAAATGGATCAAAGACCTTGAACTCAAAGCAGACACTCTGAAAACATTACAGGATGGAATAGGAGAAACCCTAGGTCTCCTTGGCTCAGGTCGAAATTTTCTGAATAGAGACCCGGAAGCACAACAAATCAAAGAAAGGTTGGACAAATGGGATTGCATAAGATTGCAGAGCTTCTGCAGGGCAAATGACATAGCTGGCAAGATCAATAGAAAGCCCACCGATTGGGAGAAGATCTTTACTAGCCATACAACGGACAAAGGTCTCATATCAAAAATATACTTGGAACTCAAAAAATTAAACCACCCAACAACAAATCCTCAAAGAAACAACTGCCCAATAAATAAGTGGGCGAAAGACTTAAAGAGAAGCTTCTCTGAAGAAGAAAGAAGGATGGCCAATAGACACATGAAGAAATGTTCAACATCCCTAGCCATAAAAGAAATGCAAATCAAAACAACATTGAGATATCACCTCACTCCAGTTAGAACAGCAAAAATCAAGAACTCTAATAACAACAGATGCTGGAGGGGATGTGGACAGAAAGGAACCTTACTTCATTGTTGGTGGGAATGTAAACTTGTTCAACCACTTTGGAAAGCAGTATGGAGGTTCCTCAAAAGACTTCACATAGATCTCCCCTATGATCCAGCAATCCCAGTTTTGGGCATTTACCCAAATGTTTACAAACAAGACCACACTAAAGCTACCAGCACAACTATGTTTATTGCAGCATTATTTACCATAGCTAAGATATGGAACCAACCCAGATGCCCCTCAGTAGATGAATGGATCAAGAAAATGTGGTATATATACACAATGGAATTCTATGCCTCCATCAGAAAGAATGACATTTCCCCATTTGTTAGGAAATGGAAAGGTTTGGAAAAAATTATATTAAGTGAAGTAAGCCAGGCCCAAAGAAGCATAGGTCCCATGGTTTCCCTTATTTGCAATATCTAGTATAGGTATGAGTCAAGCGGAAAAGGCCAGATAATGTGATGTTAGGAAAATGAACCCTTAAATATGTATTTTAATGTTTTCGTTTCTTTCATGCATGTATTTCTAATGCATTTATAAGATTATTCCTTTATTGCTTTGTATGTCCCTCCCCCACAGTGTAACCCCCGCTTTCACTGTATTTGATATCAGTATATCATGTGGAGGAGATGGGGACAAACAAATCGTTTAAGGATTCAGGTGGACCTGTTGCAACAATGAGAAGTACAAAATGTCATGTCAAAACCAGCTTTACAATTTCGGTGTGGGGGGGGGGAGGGGGGTATAATTGGGTGGGGGGAGGGGGGTAAAATTGGGTGGGGGGAGGGGGGAGGCAGGGAAGGGAAGTGAAGGGTAAACAAAGGAGGAGGCTGCAATGCTTGGTAAGAAATGTATGCATTATTCTGCCCATGTAATTGTAGCCCCTCTGTACAGTATGTTCTCAAATAAAATAAAATACAATTAAAAAAAAAAAAAAAGATTAGGATGAGGGATAGGATGAGGGTTAGGGTTAGGGTTAGGGTGAGGGTTAGGGTGAGGATAAGCATTAGGGTGAGGTTTAGGGTGAGAGTGAGGGTTAGGGTTTTCATGAGTGTTACAGTGAGTTTTAAGGTGTGGGTTAGGGTTTTAAGGTTAGGGTGAGTGTGAGTGGTAGGGTTAGGGTTAGGGTTACTGTGATGGTTAGGGTTAGGGATAGGGTTAGGGTGAGGGTTAGGGTTACGGTGAGGGTGATGGTGAGGGTGAGGCCTAGGATTAGGGTTCGGTTTAGGGTGAGGGTGACGTTGAGGGCTAGGGTTAGGATTAGGGTTATGGTTAAGCTCAGGGTTCGGGTGAGGGTTACAGTGAGGTTAAGGGTTAGGGTGCGGGTGAGTATGAGGGTGAGTGTTAGGCTGAGGATAAGGGGTGAGTGTGAGAGTTAGGATTAGGGTTAAGGTTTGGGTTAGACTGAGGGATAGGGTGAGGGTGCGTGTGAGGATTACGGTGAGGTTTGGGGTTAGGGTGAGGATGAGTGTTAGGGTGAGGGTGAGGGTGAGAGTTAGGGTTTTGGTGAGGGGTAGTATTAGGGTTAGGGTGAGGGTGAGGGTGAGAGTTAGTGTTAGGGTTAGGGTGAGGATTAGGGTTAGGTTAGGGTGAGGGTGAGTGTGAGGGTTAGGATTAGGGTTACGGATACTGGTAAGCTGAGGGAGAAGTTGAGGGTTAGTGTTAAGGTGAGGGTTAGTGTTAGGGTTATGGTGAGTCTGAGGGTTAGGATTAGGATTAGGGTTAGGGTTAAGGTTAGGTTGTGGTTGAGGGTGAGGGTGAGGGTTTGGGTTAGGATTAGGGTTAGGTTTAGGGTTAGGCTGAGGGTGAGGGTGAGGGTGAGAGTTAGGGTAAGGGTGAGGGTTAGGCTTAGGGTGATGTTTAGGGTGAGGGTGAGGGTTAGGGTGAGGGTATGGGTGAGGGTGAGACTGAGGTTTAGGGTGCGGGTGTGGGTTAGGTTTTAGGTGAGGGTTAGGGTAATGGTGAGCTTTAGGGTTAGGTTTAGGGTGAAGGTGAGCGTTATGGTTAGGGTTAGGGTGAGGGATAGGGTGAGAATGAGGGTTAGGTTTTTCGTGAGGGTTAGAGTGTGTGATAGAGTGAGGGTTAGGTTAAGGATTACGCTTAGGGTGACTGTGAGGGTGAGGGTGAGGGTGGGGGTTAGGTTTAGGATTAGAGTTAGGGTTAGGTTTAGGCTGAGGGTGAGGTTTAGGGTTAGGGTTAGGGTGATGTTAAGATTTAGGGAGAGGGTTAGGTTGAGGGTGAAGTTTAGTTTTAGTGTTAGGGTGAGGGTTAGGGTTCGGGTGATATTTAGGATGAGGGTGAGTGTTAGGGTGAGGGTTCGGTTCGGGTGAGGGTTAAGATGTGGCTGAGGGTTAGGCTTAGGGTGAGTGTTAGGGTGACAGTGAGGGTTAAGTTGAGGGTGAGGCTTAAGGTTAGGGCTAAGGTGAGGGTTAGGTTTAGGGTTAGGGTTAGGGTGAGTGTTAGGTTGAGGGGTAGGTTTATGGTTAGAATGAGAGTTAGGGTTATTGTGATTGTTAGGGTTAGGTTTAGGGTTAGATTTAGGGTGAGGACAACGGTTAGGGTGAGGGTTAGGGTTAGGTTGCGGTTGAGGGTTAGGTTTAGGGTGAGGGTTAGGTTTAGGGTTAGAGGTAGGGTTAGGGTGAGGGTGAGGGTTAGTGTTAGGGTTAGGGATAGGTTTAGGGTGAGGGGGATGATGAGGGTTAGGTTAAGGTTTAGGGGTAGAGTTAGGGTTAGGCTTAGGGTGAGTGTGAGGGTGATGGTGAGGTTTAGGGTGAGTGTTAGGGTTAGGGTTAGGGTGAAGGTTAGGGTTAGGTTGATGTTTAGGGTGAGGTGAGTGTTAGGCTGATGTTGAGGGTTAGGCTGAGGGTGAGGTTTAGGTTGAGGTTTAGCATTAGGGTGAGTGTTAGGGTTAGGGTTAGGCATAGGGTTATTGTGAGGATTAGGGTTAGGGTTAGGTTTAGGGTTAGGTTGAGGGTAAGCATTAGGGTGAGGTTTAGGGTGAGGGTTAGGGTTAGGGTTAGGGTGAGGGTCAGGGTTTGGGTTAGGGTTACGGTGAGGGTTAGGGATAGGGTGAGGTTTAGCGATAGGTTTAGGGTTAGGGTGACAGTTAGGATTAGAGACGGGGTGAGGGTGAGGGTTAGGGTTAGGATTAGGGTTAGGGTAAAGGTTAGGTTGAGGGTGAGGGTTAGGGTGAGAGTGAGGTTTAGGTTAGCCTTAGAGTTTCTTTGAGGGTTAGCGTGAGGGTTAGGGTTAGGTTTAGGGTTAGAATTAGTGTGAGTGTGAGGGTTAGGTTTAGGGTTAGGGTGAGGGTGAGGGTTAGGGTGAGGGTTGGGGTTAGTGGGAGGTTTATTCTTAGGGCTAGGGTTATGGTTAGGGTGAGGGTAAAGGTTAGGGTTAGGGTTAGTTTGAGGGTTAGAGTTACAGTTAGGGTTAGGGTTATTGTTAGCGTTAATTTGAGGGTGAGGGTAAGGGTTACGGGTAGAGTTAGGTTTTGAGTGACGGTGAGGGTGAGGGTGAGGGTTCGATTTAGGTTTAGGTTTTGGATGAGGGTGAGGGAGGTTGCGGTTTATGATTAGGGCTAGGGTGAGGGTTAGGGTGAGGGTGAGGGTTTGAGTGAGGGTGAGGCTTAGAGTTAGCATTAGGATTAGGCTTAGGGTTAGTGTGAGGGTTAGGGTTAAGTTTAGGGCTAGGGTGAGGATGAGGGTGAGCGTGAGGGTGGGTTAGGGTTAGGGTGAGGGTTAGGGTTAGTGTTAGTGTGAGGGTGAGAGTGAGAGTTATAGTTAGGGTGAGGGTAAGGGTGAGGGTTATGGTTAGGATTAGGGTTGGTTTGAGGGCTAGGTTGATGGAGAGGATTAGGTTTAGGGTGAGGTTTAGGTTTAGGCTTAGGGTTAGGGTGATTTTTAGCGTTAGGGTTAGGGTGAGGGTTAGGTTTAGTGTGAGTGTTAGGCTTAGGGTAAGGGTTAGGGTGAGGGTAAGTGTTAGGGTGAGGGTTAGGGTGAGAGTGAGGGTTAGGGTTAGCGTGAGTGTTAAGGTGAGGTTTAGGGTTAGGATTAGGGTTAGGGTTAGCCTGAGGGTGAGGTTGAGGGTGAGGGTGATGTTGAGGTGTAGGGTTTTGTTTGGGTTAGGGTTAGTGTGAGGGCTATGGTGAGGGTGAGGGTTAGGGTGAGTGTGAGGGTGAGCGTGAGAGTTAGGGTTGGGGTTAGTGGGATGGATAGGCTTAGGGCTAGTGTTATCGTTAGGGTGAGGGTAAAGGTTAAGGTGGGGGTTAGGGTGAATGTGAGGGTTACGATCATCATGTTAGGGTGAGGGTTACAGTTAGGGTTAGGGTTAGGGTTAGGTTGAGGTTTAGAGTTACAGTTAGGTTTAGGGTTATTGTTAGGGTTAAAGTGAGGGTGAGGGTAAGGGTTACGGTTAGAGTTAGGTTTTGAGTGAGGGTGAGGGTGAGGGTTCGGTTTAGGTTTAAGTTTTGGGTTAGGGTGAGGTTGCAGGTTATGATTAGGGTTAGGGTGAGGGTTAGGGTGAGGGTGAGGGTTTGGGTGAGGGTGAGGCTTAGAGTTAGCATTAGGATTAGGCTTAGGGTTAGGGTGAGGGTTAGGGTTAAGTTTAGGGCTAAGGTGAGGTTGAGGTTGAGGGTGAGGGTTAGGGTTAGGGTTAGGGTGAGCATTAGGGTTAGGTTGTGGGTTTGGGTTAGTGTTAGGGTGAGGGTGATAGTGAGATTTACGGTTAGGGTGAGGGTAAGGGTGAGGGTTAGGGTTAGGATTAGGGTTGGTTTGAGGGCTAGGGTGATGGTGATGATTAGGTTTAGGGTGAGGTTTATGGTTAGGCTTAGGGTTTGGGTGATGGTTAGCGTTAGGGTTAGGGTGAGGGTTAGGTTTAGTGTGAGCGTTAGGCTTAGGGTAAGGGTTAGGGTGAGGGTAAGTGTTAGGGTGAGGTTTAGGGTGAGAGTGAGGGTTAGGGTTAGTGTGAGTGTTAGGGTTAGGGTTAGGATTAAGGTTAGGGTTAGGGTTAGCCTGAGGGAGAGGGGGAGGCTGAGGGTGATGTTGATGTTTAGGGTTTGGGTTAGGGTTAGGGTTAGGGTGAGGGCTATGGTGAGGATGAGCTTTATGGTGAGTGTGAGTGTGAGGGTTAAGGTTAGGATTAGGTTTAGGGTTAGGTTTAGTCTGAGTGTGAAGGTGAGGGTGAGGTTTAGGGTTAGTGTTAGGTTTAGGCTGAGGGCTAGTTTGAGGGTGAGGGTTAGGTTGAGTGTGAGGGTGAGTGTGATGGTAAGGGTTAGGGTAAGGTCTAGGTTTAGGGTTATGGTTAGGGTGAGGTTGGGGTGAGGGTGAGGGTTAGGGTGAGAGTTAGGGTTAGGCTGAGGGTTAGGGTTAGGGTTAGGGTGAGGGTTAGTTTAAGATGATGTGGAGAGTGAGGGTGAGGTTTAGGGGTAGGATTAGGGTTAGGGTGAGGCTGAGGGTTAGGTTGAGGGTGAGGGTTAAGGTTAGGGTGAGGTTTAGGTTTAGGGTTATGGTGAGGGTGAAGGTTAGGCTTAGGTGATGTTTAGGGTGAGGGTGAGGTTTAGGATGAGGGTGAGATTTCGGGTGAGACTGAGGATTAGGGTTTGGGTGTGGGTGAGGGTGAGGTTGAGGGTTAGGGTTAGGGTGAGTTTTAGGGTGAGGGTGAGGGTTTGGTTGAGTCTGAGGGTTAGGGTGTGGGTGAGGGTTAGGTTTAGGTTTAGGGTTAGACTGACGGTGAGGTTTAGGGTGCGGCTGAGGGTTAGGATTAGGTTTAGGGTTAGGATTAGGGTTAGAGTGAGGGTTAGGGTGAGGGTGAGGTTTAGGTTTAGGGTTAGGGTTCGGTTGAGGTTAGGCTGAGAGTGCGGGTGAGGGATAGGATTCGGTATAGGGTTAGCCTGAGGGTGAGTGTGAAGGTTAGAGTTAGGGTGAGGGTTAGGCTTAGGGTGAGGGTTATTGTGAGGGCGAGGGTTAGAGTGAGGGTTAGGGTTAGGGTTAGCGTGAGGGTTAGAATGAGAATGAGGGTTAGGGTTAGCCTTAGAGTTAGTGTGAGGGTTAGGGTGACGGTTAGGGTTAGTTTTAGGGTGAGGGTGAGTGTGAGGATGAGGGTAAGTGTTAGGGTTAGGGTGAGGGTTAGGTTTAGTGTGCGGGTTAGGGTTAGGGTTAGAGTTAGGGTTAGGGTAAGGTTTAGGGTGAGGGTTAGGGTGAAATTGAGGGTTAGGGTTACCGTGAGTGGTAGAGTCAGTGTTAGGGTGAGGGGTAGGCTTAGGGTTAGATTTAGGGTTAGGGTGAGGGTGAGCGTTTTGGTTATGGTTCGGATGAGGTTTAAGGTTATGGTTTTGGTTAGGCTGAGTGTTAGAATTAGGGTTAGGGTTAGGTTTAGGGTTAGGATTAGGGTCATTGTTAAGGTTAGGGTGAGTTTGAGGGTGAGTTTAAGGATTAGGATTAGGTTTAGGTTTAGGTTTAGGGTTAATGTTAGGGTTAGGGTTAGGGTTACGGTTATGGTGAGCGTGAGGTTGAGGGTGAGGGTGAGGGTTAGGATTGGGGTGAGGTTTAGGGTTAGGGTTAGGGTTAAGATTACGGTTAGGTTTAGGGTTACGGTGAGGCGTAGGGTGAGGGGTAGCGTGAGGGGGTAGGATTACGTTTATGGTGAGGGTTAGGGTTAGTGTGAGGGTTAGGGTTAGCATAAGGGTTAGGGTTAGGGTGAGGGTTAAGTTTAGGGTGGAGGTTTGGGTTGGGGTGAGAGTAAGGGTTAGGGCTAGGGTTAGGTTGAGGGTGAAGGTTAGGGTTAAATTAGGGTTAGGGTTAGGCTGAGGGTGATGGTGAGGATGAGGGTTAGGTTGAGGGTTCGGTTGAGGGTTTGGGTTTGGTTTGGGTGAGGTTGAGGGTGAAGTTTAGGGTTAGGGTTTCGGTTAGGGTTGCGGTGAGGGTGAGGTAAGGGTGAGGGTTAGGGTTAGGGTGAGGGTGGGGTTTAGGGTTAGAGTTAGAGTTTGGGTGAGGGTTTTGGTGAGGGTTAGGTTTAGGGTTAGGGTTAGGGTAAAGGTTAGGATGAATGTTTGGGTTAGGGTTAGGAAAAGGTTCAGGTTTAGGGTTAGGGTGAGGGTGAGTGTAAGCATTAGGGTTAGGGTTAGTCTTAGCCTTAGGGTTAGGATGAGGTTGAGGGTGAGGGTGAGGGTTAGGGTTATGATGAGGATGAGGTTTAGGGTTAGAGTTAGTGTTAGGGTGAGGTTTAGGCTGAGGGTTAGTGTTAGGGTAAGTGTTAGGTTTAGAGTTAGGGTGAGGTTTAGGGTGAGGGTTAGGGTTTGGGTTAGGGTTAGGATTAGGGTTACGGTGAGGGTTAGGGTTAGGGTTAAGGTGAGGCTGAAGTTTAGGGTTAGGATTAGGGTTAGGGTTAAGGTTAAGTTGAGGTTGTGGTTGAGGGTGAGGGTTAGGGTTAGGATTACGGTTAGGATTAGGGTTAGGCTGAGGGTGATAGTGAGGGTGAGAGTTAGGGTAAGGGTGAGGGTTAGGCTTAGGCTGATGTTTAGGATGAGGGTGTGGATTAGCGTGAGGGTATGGGTGAGGGTGAGACTGAGGTTTAGGGTGTGGGTGTGGGTTAGGTTTTAAGTGAGGGTTAGGGTGATGGTGAGCGTTAGGGTTAGGTTTAGGGTGAAGGTGAGCATTATGGTTAGGGTTAGGGTGAGGGTAAGGGTTAGGGTGAGGGTTAGGGTGAGTGTTAGGTTTAGGGTTAGGGTTTGGATTAGGATTAGGTTATGGGTTAGGGTGAGGGTGAGTGTGAAGGTTAGGGTTAGGGTTAGGCTTAGGCTTAGGGTTTGGCTGAGGGTGAGGGTTAGGGTGAGGGTTAGGGTTAGGGTCAGCATGAGGTTTAGGGTTAGAGTTAGCATTAGGGTGAGGTTTAGTGTAAGGGTTAGTGTTAGGGTTAGTGTTAGGGTGAGGATGAGGTTTGGTGTTAGAGTTAGGCTTAGGGTTAGGGTGAGGGTTAGTTTTAAGGTGAGGGTTAGGTTTAGCGTGGAGGTTGGGTTAGGGTGAGGGTTAGGGTTAGGGGTAGGGTTAGGATGAGGGTGAGGGTGAGGGTTATGATTAGGATAAGGTTTAGGGTTAGGCTGAAGCTGAGGGTGAGGGTGAGGGTTAGGATAGGGTGAGGGTTAGGGTTAGGATTAGGGTGAGAGTTTGGGTGAGGTTTAGGGTTAGGATTAGGGTTAGGGTGAGGGCTAGGGTGAGGGTGAGGATTAGGGTTATGGTTAGGGTGAGGGTTAGGTTCAGGTTGAGGGTTTGCATTAAGGTGAGGGTTAGGCTTAGGGTGGAAATTAGGGTTAGGATGAGGGTTAGGGGTAGGGGTAGGGTTAGGATGAGTGTGAGAGTGAGGGTTATGCTTAGGATTAGGTTTATGTTTAGTTTGAGGGTGAATGTGAGTGTGAGGGTTAAGGTTAGTGTCAGGTTTAGGGTTAGGATTAGTGTGAGATTTTGGGTGATTGTTAGGGTTAGTATTAGCGTTAAGGTGAGAGCTAGGGTGAGGGTGGGATTAGGGTTATGTTTAGGGTGAGGGTTAAGGTGAAGGTTAGGGATAGGATTAGTGTTAGGGATAGGGTTATTGTTAGGGTTAGGCTTCGGGTTAAGGTTATGGTGACGTTGAGGCTGAGGCTGAGGATTAGGGTTAGGGTTAGGGTTAGGGTGAGGGTGAGCTTTAGGGTTAGAGTTAGGGTTAGGGTGAGGTTTAGGGTGAGGGTTAGGGTTAGGGTTAGTGTTAGGGTTAGGGTTTGGGTGAGGGATAGGGTGAGAGTGAGGGTTAGGGTTAGTGTTAGGCTTAGGCTTAGTGTTAGGGTGAGGTTGAGTGTAAGGTTTAGGGTTAGGGTTAGGGTTAGGATTAGGCTTAGTGTTAGGCTGAGGGTGAGGGTGAGGGTGAGGGTTAGGATGAGGGTGAGGTTTAGGGTTAGAGTTAGCATTAGCGTGAGGGATAGTATGAGGGTTAGTGTTAGGGTTAGTGTTACAGTTAGGGTTAGGGTGAGGGTGAGTGTGAGGGTTAGGGTTAGGCTTAGGCTTAGGCTTAGGCTTAGGCTTAGTCCAAGCTTGGGGGTGAGGGTAAGGGTTAGAGTTAGGGTGAGGGTTATTTTAGGGTTAGGGTTACGGTTACGGTTACGGGGAGGGTGAGGCTGAGGGTTAGGATTAGGGTTAGGATGAGGTTTAGGTTTAGTGTTAGGGTTAGAGTTAGGGTTAGGGTGAGAGTGAGCTTTAGAGTTAGAGTTAGGGTTAGTGTTAGGGTTAGGCTTAGGCTTAGGCTTAGGCTTAGGCTTAGGCTTAGCGTGGGGTTTAGGGTTAGGGTTAGGGTTAGGGTGAGTGTTTGGGTTGGGTTAGGGTGAGGTTTATATGAGGTTTAGGGTTAGGATTAGGGTCAGGGTGAGGGCAAGGGTGAAGGTGAGGGTTAGGGTTAGGGTTAGGTTTAGTGTTATGGTGAGGGTTAGGGTTAGGGTTCCAGTGAGGGTGAGGGTTAGGGTTAGGATTAGGGTGACTGTGAGGTTCAGGGTTAGGGGTAGGTTTAGGCGTAGTGTGAGGGTGAGTGTTAGCGTGAGTTTGAGGGTTAGGGTTAGGGTGAGGGTTAGAGTTAGGAATAGGGTTAGGGTGATGGCAACGTTGAGGGTGAGAGTTAGGGTTAGGTTTAGGGTGAGGTTTAGGGTGAGAGTGAGGGTTAGGGTGCCGTTTAGGTTTAGTGTGAGGGTTAGGGTGAGGGTTACTTTTAGGGTTAATGTTAGGGTGAGGGTTAGGTTTAGTGTCAGGGTACAGGTTGAGGTTACGGTTAGGGTGAGGTTTAGGGTTAGGGTTAGGGTGAGAGTTAGGGTGAGGGTGACGGTGAGGGTTAGGGTTAGGGTTAGGTTGAGGGTTAGGCTGAGGGTTAGGCTGAGGGTAAGGGTTAGGGTGAGGTTTAGGGTGAGGGTAAGCGTTAGGGTTAGGTTTAGGTTTAGGGTGAAAGTTAGGCTGAGTGTTAGGTTTAGGGTGAGGATTAGGGTTAGGATTAGGATAATGGTTAGGGTTAGGGTGAGGATTAGGGTTTGGATTAGTGTTAAGGTTAGGGTTAGGCTGAGGTTGAGGGTGAAGGTGAGGGTTAGGTTTAGGGTTAGGTTTTGTTTAGGGTTATGATGAGGGTTAGGGTGAGGGGTAGGGTTATGGTTAGGGTGAGGGTTAGGGTTAGTGTGAGGGTTAGGCTTAGCATTAGGGTGAGGGTAAGGGTTAGTGTGACGGTTAGTTTGAGGTTGAGGGATAGGGTTAGGGTTAGGGTTCGGGTGAGGGTTAGAATTTGGGTTAGGGTGAGGGTGACTGTTAGCGTGAGGGTTAGGGTTAGGGTGAGGGTAAGGGTTAGGATGGTGGTTAGGGAGAGGGTGAGGGTAAGCGTTACAGTTAGTTTTATGGTTTGGGTGAGGGTTAGGGTGAGACTCAGTGATAGGTATAGGTTGAGGGTTAAGGTTACGGTGAGGATTAGGGTTAGGTTTGAGGTAGGGTGAGGGTGAGGGTGAGGATTAGGATTAGAGTGAGGTTTAGGGTGAGGGTTAGGCTGAGGTTAATGGTTAGGGTGAAGGTAAGGATGAGGGTGAGGGTTAGGGTTAGGGTTAGGGTTAGGGTGAGGGGTAGCGTGATTTTCAGGGTTAGGGTTGGGGTTAGGTTTCGGTTGAGGATTTCGTTTACGCCAAGGTTTGTGTTAGGTTGAGGATTAGGGTGAGGGTGAGGCTGAGGGTGAGGGTGAGTGTTTGGGTGAGGGTGAGGGTTAGGGTGTGGCTGAGGGTTAGGGGTAGGGTGAGGTTTAGGTGACAGTTAGCATTAGGGTGAGGGTGAGGTTAGGTTTAGGTTTAGGGTGACGGTGAGGGTTAGGGTTAGGGTGAGGGTTAGGGTGAGGGATAGGGTTTGGGTGAGTGTCAGGTTTAGTATGAGGGTTAGGGTGAGGGTGAGCATTAGGGTTAAGGTTAGGGTGAGGGTTAGGGTTAGGGTTAGGGTGAGGGTTAGGGTTAGGGATAGGGTTAGGTTTTGGATGAGGGTTAGGTTTATTGTGAGGGTTAGGTTTACGGTTAGGGTTAGAGTTAGCGTGAGGGTAAGGGTTAGGGTGAGGGTTAGTTTGAGGCTTAGGTTCAGGGTTAGCGTTAAAGTTAGCGTGAGGGTTAGGGTTGGGTTCGGTTAGGGTGAGGTTTAGGGTGAGGTTGAGGGTTAGGTTGAGGGTGAGGGTTTGTGTGAGTGTGAAGGTTAGGGTGTGGTTGCGGGTTTGGGTTAGGGTGACGGTTAGGGTTAGGGTGAGGGTGAGTGTTAGGGTTAGGGTTAGGGTGAGGGTGAGTGTTAGGGTTAGGGTTAGGGTATGTGTTAGGATGAGGGATAGTGTAAGGTTAGGTTGAGGCTTAAGTTTAGTGTGAGTTTTAGGGTTACAGTTAGGGTTAGGGTGAGGTTAAGGTTTAGGGTGAGGGTTAGTTGGAGAGTGATTGTCAGAGTTAGCTTTAGGGTTAGGGTGAGGGTTAGGGTTAGGTTTAAGGTGAAGGTGAGAGTTAGGGTTAGTGTTATGGTGAGGGTTAGGGTGAGGGTTAGGGTTAGGTTTAGGGTTAGGTTGAGGGTGAGGGAAAGGGTTAGGTTTAAGACTAGGGGTAGGGTTAGGGTTTGGCTGAGGGTGATGGATACGGTAAGGTTAGGGTGAAGGTTAGGTTTCGTGTGCAGGTTAGGGTTAGGTTAAGGGTTAGGGTGAGGGGTAGGGTTAGGGTTATGTTTAGGGTGAGGGTGAGGGTTACGGTGATGTTGAGGGTGAGGGTGAGTGTGAGGGTTAGGTTGTGGGTGAGGGTTCGGCTTATGGTTAGCATTAGGGTGATAGTGAAGGTTAGCCATAGGGTTAGGGTTAGAGTTATGGTGAGGGTTAGGGTTAGGGTGATGTTTAGGGTGAGGGTGAGGGTTAGGGTGAGCGTGAAGGTTTGGGTTATAGTGAGGGTTAGGGTGTGGGTGAGGGTTAGGTTTAGGGTTAGGGTGAGGTTGAGGGAAAGTGTTAGGTTTAGGACTAGGGTTAGGGTTAGGGTTTGGCTTAGGGTGAGGGAAGGAGTGAGGGTGAGGGTTAGGGTGAGGGTTAGGGTTAGGATGATGGTTATGTTTAGTGTGAAGGTTAGATTTAGGGTTAGGGTTAGATTTAGGGTGAGGATAAGGGTTAGGGTAAGGGTTAGTTTCAGAGTGAGTGTTAGTTTTAGGATTAGGGTGAGTGTGAGGGTTAATATTAGGGTTAGGATTAGGGTTAAGGTGCGTGTGAGGGTTAGGGATAAGCTAAATGTTAGGGTTAGGGTGAAGGTGAGGGAGAGGGTTAGGTTTTGGATTAGTTTTAGGGTAAGGGTTAGGCTTAGGATGAGGGTGAGGGTGAGGTTGAGGGTTAGGTTGAGGGTTAGGGTGAGGTTTAGGTTTAGGGTGAGGTGTAAGGTTAGGGTTAGGGTGAGTGTTAGCTTGAGGGTTAGGATTAGGGTTAGGGTGAGGGTTAGGTTTACTGTGAGGGTTAGGGTTAGGGTTAGGTTTAAGTTGAGGGTGAGGTTTAGGTTTAGGGTGAGGTGTAAGGTTAGGGTTAGGGTGAGTGTTAGCTTGAGGGTTAGGATTAGGGTTAGGGTGAGGGTTAGGTTTAGTGTGAGGGTTAGGGTTAGGGTTAGGTTTAGGATGAGGGTAAGCTTTAAGGTGAGGTTTAGGGTGAGAGTGAGGGTTAGGTTTAGCGTGACTGTTAGTGTGAGGGTTAGTGTGAGGGTTAGTGTTAGGGTTAGGTTGAAGGTGAGGGTGAGGCTGAGGGTTAGGATTAGGGTTAGGGTTATGATGAGGGTTAGTGTGAGGGTTAGGGTTAGGGTGAAAGTGAGGGTGAGGGTTAGGGTTAGTTTGAGGGTTAGGGTTAGGATTGGGGTTATGGTGATGGCTAGGTTGAGGTTGAGTGTTAGGGTTAGGCTTAGGATTAGGGTGAGGGATAGGTTTAGTTTGAGGGTTAGGGTAGGGTTAGGGTTAGGGTGAGGGTGAGTGTTAGGGTTACGGTTAGTTTTAGGGTGAGGTGTAGGGTGAGGGTTAGGGTTACGGTTAGGTTTAGAGTTCGATTGAGGTTTTTGGTTAGCTAAGGATTTGGGTTAGGGTGAGGATTAGGTTGATGGTGAAGGTTAGGGTTATGGTGAGTGGTAGGGTTGGGGTTAGGGTTAATTTGAGGGTGAGGGTTAGTTTTGGGGTTAGGGTTAGGGTTATTGTAGTGGTTAGGATTTGGGTTAGGGTGAGGGTTAGTGTGAGGTTTAGGGTTAGGTTTAGGGCTAGAGTTTGAGTGAGGTTGAGTATTAGTTTTAGGATTCAGGTTAGGGTTAGGTTTAGGCTGAGGGTGAGGGTGTGGGTGAGGGTTAGGTTTAGGTTTAGGGTTAGGTTAGTGTTAGGATGAGGGTTAGGGTGAGGGGTAGGGTTAGGGTTAGGTTGAGGGTTTTGGTTAGTATGAGGGTTAGGGTTAGGGTTAATGTAAGCCTGAGGGTGAGGGTAAGGGTTAGGTTTAGGGTTAGTGTGAGAGGTAATGTGAGACTGCGGTTTAGGGTTTGGGTTAGGGTGAGGGTGAGGGTTAGGGTTAGGGTTAGGGTTAGGGTTAGGGTCAGGGGTAGGGTGATGGTTATTTTTAGGGTTCGGGTTAGGGTTAGGGTTCGGTTGAGGGTTTCAGTTAGATAAGTGTTAGTGTTAGGGAGAGGATTAGGGTGAGGGTGAGGGTTAGGGTGAGGGATAGGATTAGTGTGAGGGTTAGGCTTAGGATTAGGGTGAGGGTTTGGTTTAGGGTGAGGTTTAGGGTAAGGGTGAGGGTTAGGGTTAGGATGAGGGTTGCGGTTAGGTTTAGGCTGGGTGTTAGTGTGAGGGGCAGGGTTAGAGTTAGCGTGAGGGTTAGATTTAGTGTGAGGGTTTAGGGTTACAGTGAGGATAAAGGTTAGGGTGAGGGTTAGGGTTAGCATTAGTGTGAGGGTAAGGGTTAGGGTGAGGGTTAGGGTGAGGAAGAGGGTTAGGGTTAGTGTGAGGGTTAGGGTTAGTGATAGGGTTATGGTTAGGGTGAGGGTAAGTGTTAGGGTTAGAGTGAGGGTGAGGTTTAGGGTGAGGGTGAGGGTTAGGCATAGGATTAGGGTAAGGGTGAGGGTTAGGGTTAGGGTTAGGGTTAGGTTGAGGGTTAAGGTGAGGGCTAGGGTTAGGGTTAGGGTGAGGGCTAGGTTTAGTGTGAGGGTTAGGGTTGGGGTTAGGTTGAGGCATAGGGTTAGGATTAGGGTGAGGGTAAGCGTTAGTGTGAGGGAGAGGTTTAGGATGAGGGTGAGCTTTAGGGTTAGTGTGAGTGTTAGGTTCAGGGATAGTGTTTGGTTAGGTTGAGGGTAAGGTTGAGGGTTAGGGTGAGGGTTAGGGTGATGGTGAGAGTGAGAGTGATGGTTAGGGTTAGGGTTAGGGTGAGCCTGAGGGTGAGGGTTCGGATTAGCGTTACGGTTAGATTTAGGCTGAGGCTGAGGGTGAGGGTGAGGGTGACATTTATGTTTAGGGTTAGGGTGAGGTGTAGGTTTAGTTTGAGGGTTAGGGTGAGGCTGAGTTTAAGGGTTAGGGTGAGCGTTAGTGTGAGGGTGAGGGTTATGTTTAGGATTAAGGTTAGAGTGACGGTTAGGGTGAGGGTTAGTGTTATTGTTAGGGTGAGGGTTAGGGCAAAGTTTAGGGTGAGGGTGAGGGTTAGGGTTAGGATTAGGGTTAGTGTGAGGGCTAGGGTGAGGTTGAGGGATAGTCTTAGAATTAAGGTTAGTTTAGGGTGAGAGTAAGGGTTAGAGTTAGGGTGAGGGTTAGGGTAAGATTTAGGGTTAGGGTGATGGTTAGGGTGAGGGTTAGTTTTAGATTTAGGGTTAGCATGCGGGTTAGGGTGAGGGGTAGGATTAGGGTTAGGGTGAGGGTGAGCTTTAGGGTAAGGGTGACGGTTAGGGATAGGGTTAGGTTTAGGTTGAGTGTTAGGGTTAGGGTTAGGGTGAGGGTTAGGGTGAGGGTTAGAGTTAGGGTGAGGGTGAGGTTTAGGGTTACTGTGAGTATTAGGGTGAGGGTTAGGGTGATGGTTAGTTTAGGGTTAGGGTGATGGTGAGGGTTAGGGTTAGGGTTAGTGTGAGGGTTAGGTTTAGGGTTATGGTGAGGGTTAGAGTTAGGCTGAGGGTGAGGGTTACGTTCAGGTTTAGGGTTAGTGTGAGGTGTAGGGTGAGGGTTAGGGTTAGATTTAGGGTTAGCATGAGGGTTAGGGTGAGGGGTAGTGTTAGGATTAGGCTTAGGGTTAGGTTTAGGGTGAGAGTTAGGGTTAGGGTTAGGTTGAGGTTTAGGGTTAGAATGAGAGTTAGGTTAGGGTTAGGGTTAGTGTGAGGGTGAGGGCGAGGCTGAGGGTTAGGGTGAGGATGGGGGTTAGGGTTAGGGTTAGGTTGAGGCTGAGGGTGAGGGTTTGGATTAGCGTTTGGGTTCGAGTTAGTCTGAGGGTGAGCTTGAGGTTGAGGGTGACGTTTATGCTTTGGATTAGGGTGAGGGTTAGGGTTAGTGTGAGGGTTAGGGTAAGGCTGAGGTTAAGGGTAAGGGTGAGGATGAGGGTTAGGTTTAGGATTAGGGTTAGGGTGAGGGTTAGGTTGATGGTTAGGGTGAGGCTTAAAATTAGGGTTAGGTTGAGTTTTAGGGTGAGGGAATGGGTGATGGTGTGGTTTAGGCTTGGTGTGATGATTAGAGTTAGGTTTTGGGTTAGGGTTAGGGTAAGGGTTATTGTAAGGGTGAGGGTAACGGTTAGGGTGAGGGATATGGTTAGGGTGAGGGTTAGGGATAGGATTAGGGTTAGGGTGAGGGCTAGGTTGAGGGTGAGAGTTAGGTTTAGGGTTATGGTGAGGGTTATGGTTATGGTTAGGATGAGGGTAAGGGTGAGGGGTAGAGTTAGGGTTAGGGTGAGTGTTAGGTTTAGTGTGAGTGTTATGGTTAGGGTGAGGGTAAGTGTTAGAATGAGCGTTAGGGTTAACCTGAGTGTTAGGGGGAGTGTGAGGGTTAGGTTTCGGGTTAGTGTGAGAGTTAGGTTTAGGGTTAGGGTGAGGGTTAAAGTTAGGCTGAGAGTGAAGGTTAGGGTGAGGGTGACATTTAGGGTTATGGTTAGGGTGAGGGTTACGGTTAGTGTGAGGGTTAGGGTGAGGGTGAGGGTGAGGTTAAGGGTTAGGTTGAGGGTGAGGATTAGGGTTAGATTGTGGGTTAGGGTTAGGATTGAGCGTTAGATTGAGGGTTAGTTTGAGGTTTAGGATTAGTGTCAGGGATAGGGATAGGGTGAGGGGTTGGGTTAGGGATAGGGTGAGGTTTAGGGTGAGGATGAGGTTTAGGGTTAGTGTGAGGGTTAGGGTGAGTGTGAGGGTGAGGGTTAGGTTTAGTGTGAGGGTTAGGGTTAGGGTTAGGATTAGGATGAGGTTGTGGGTTAGGTTGAGGCTTAGGGTGAGGGTGAGGGTTAGGTTTAGGATTAGGATGAGGGTGAGGGTTAGCCTGAGCTTGAGTGTGAGTGTTAGGGTGGGAGTTAGGATTAGTGTTAGGGTTAAGTTGAGGGCTCTGGTGAGGGTGAGGGTTAGGGTGAGGGTGAGGGTTAGTATTAGGGTTAGGGTTAAGTTGAGGGCTAAGGTTAGGGTGAGGCTTAGGGTGAGGGTGAAGGTGAGGGTGAGGGTTTCAACTAAGTAAGGGTTAGGGTTAGGGTGATGATTAGGTTGAGGGTGAGGTTTAGGGTGAGGGTTACGGTTAAGGTGAGGGTTAGAGTTAGGGTTAGGGTGAGGGGTAAGGTGACGGTGAGGGTGACAGTTAGGGTGAGGGTTACGGTTAAGGTGAAGTTTAGAGTTAGGGTTAGAGTGAGTGTTAGGTTTAGTTTTAGGGTTAGTGTTAGTGTTAGGCTTAGGGTGAGTATAAGGGTTAGGGTGAGTGTGAGGGTGAGGGTGAGGGTTAGGGTTAGGGTGAGGTTTAGGTTTAGCGTGAGGGTTAGGTTTAGGGTTAGTGTGGGGGTTAGGTTGAGGGGTAGGCTTAGGGATATTGTGAGGGTTAGGTTTAGTATGAGGGTTAGGGTTAGGGTTACGGTTAGGGTGAGGGTAAGGTTTAGGGTGAGGGTCAGGGTGACGTTGAGGTTTAGGGTTAGGATTAGGTTTAGGGTTAAGGTTAGGCTCAGGGTGAGGGTGAGGGTAAGGGTGAGGGTTAGGGTTAGGGTTAGTGTGAGGCTTAGGGTTAGGGCTTTATTTAGGGTGATGATGAGGGTTAGGGTGAGGTTGAGGTTTCAGATGAGGGTTAGGGTTCGGGTGGGGTTGAGGGTTAGTGTTAGGGTGAGGGTTAGGTTTAGGGTTAGGGTAAGGGTTAGCTTGAGTGATAGGGTTAGGGTTAGGGTGAGAGTTAGGGTTAGGGTGAGGATTAGGGTTAGTGTGAGTGTTAGGGTGAGTGTGCGGGTTAGGGTTAGGGTGAGGGTTAGGTTTAGTGTGAGGGTTAGTGTTAGGGTTAGTGTGAGTGTGAGGGAGAGTGTGAGGGTTAGGTTTAGGATTTGGGTTAGAGTTAGGATGACGGTGAGGGTTATTTTTAGGATTAGGGTTAGGTTTAGGCTGAGGGTGAGGGTGAGTGTGAGGGTTAGGGTGAGGGTGAGGGTTAGGTTCAGGTTTAGGGTTACGTTTAGAGTGAGGGTTAGGGTTAGGCTTACAGTTAGGATGAGGGTTTGGGTGAGGGATCGTGTTAATGTGAGGGTGAGGTTTAGTGTTCATGTGAGGGTTAGGTTTAGGGATAGGGTTAGGGTTAGGGTGAGCGTACGGGTTCGGGTTCAGGTGAGGTTAAGGGTGAGGCTGAGGGTTAGAGTTAGTGTGAGGGTTAGGTTTTGGGATAGGGTTAGGGTTATGGAGAAGGTAAGGGTTACAGTTAGGTTGAGGGTAAGATTCAGGATTAGGGTTTGGGTTAGGCAAAGGGTTAGGGTAAGGTTGAGGGTTAGGTTGAGGGTTCGGGTTAAGGTTAGGGTTAGGTTTACTGTGAGGGTAAGGGTTAGGGTGAGGTTTAGGTTGAATGTGAGGATTAGGTCTAGCATTAGGGTTAGGGTGAGGGTTACGTTTAGGGGTTTAGGGTTAGGGTTAGAGTAAGGCTTAGGGTTAGGGTTAGGGTGAGGGTTAGGTTTAGAGTGAGGGTGAGGGTTAGGGTGAGTGTTAGAGTTAGGGTGCTGGTTAGGGTTATTGTGAGGGTTATTGTGAGGCTGGGGGTTATGGTTAGGGTGAGGGTAAGGTTTAGAGTGAGGGTTACGGTGACGATTATGGTTAGGGTTAGGGTGAGGGTTATGGTTAGTGTGAGGGTAAGGGTTAAGTTGAGGGTTAGGATTAGGGTTAGCGTGAGGGCTAGATTGAGGATGAGGGTTAGGTTCAGGGTTAGGGTGAGGGATAGGGTTAGGGTTAAGGTTAGAGTGAGGGTGAGGCATAGGGTTCGGGTTAGGGTGAGGGTTAGAGTTAGGCTGAGGGTATGGGTTAGGGTGAGGGTGACGGTTAGGTTTAGGGTTAGGGTGCGGGTTTGGATTAGGTGACGGTTAGGGTCTAGGGTGAGGTTAAGGGTTAGGGTGAGGGTTATGGTGAGGTTTAGTGTTAGGGTTGGGGTTAGGGTGAGGGTTAGGGTGAGGGTTAGGTTGAGGGTTTGGGTTAATGTGAGGGTGAGGGCGAGGTTGAGAGTTACGGTGAGGGTGAGGGTTAGGGTTAGGGTTAAGGTGAGGCTGACGGTGAGGCTTCGGATTAGCGTTAGGGTTAGAGTTAGTCTGTGGTTGACGGTAAGTTTGAGGGAGATGTTTATGCTTAGGTTTAGGTTGAGGGTTAGGGTTAGTGTGAGGGTTTGGTGATGCTGAGGTTAAGGGTTAGGGTGAGGGTGAGGGTTAGGTTTAGTATTAGGGTTAGGGTGAGGTTAGAGTTAGGCTTAAAGTTAGGGTTAGGTTGAGTTTTAGGGTGAGGGAAAGGGTGTTGGTGAGGTTTAGGGTTCGGGTGAGAATTAGAGTTAGGGTTAGGTTAGGGTCAGGGTTATGTGAGTGTGAGGGTAACATTTAAGGTGAGGGTTAGGTTTAGGCTGAGGGTTAGGGAGAGAATTAGGGTTAGGGTGAGGGCTAGCTTGAGGGTGAGAGTTAGGTTTAGAGTTATGGTGAGTGTTATGTTAAGAGTTAGGATGAGGGTAATGGTGAGGTGTAGGCTTAGGGTTAGGGTAAGGGTTAGGTTTAGTGTGAGGGTTAGGGTTAAGGTGAGGGTTAGTGTGAGAATGAGCGTTAGGGTTACCGTGAGTGTTAGGGTGAGGGTGAGGTTTAGGGTTAGGGTTAGTGTGATGGTTAGGTTTAGGGTTAGTGTGAGGGTTAGGGTTAGGGATAGTGTTAGGGTTAGGGTGAGGGTAAGGGTTAGGGTTAGGGTGAGGGTGAGGTTTAGGGTGAAGGAGTGGGTTAGGGATAGTGTTAGGGTTAGGGTGAGGGTTAGGGTTAGGGTGAGGGTTAGCGTTAGGGTTAGGGTGACGGATAGGTTGAGTGTGAGGTTTAGGGTTGGGGTTAGGTTTACGGTGATGGTAAGGGTTAGGGTGAGGTTTAGGGTGAGTGTGAGGGTTAGGGTTAACATTACAGTTAGGGTGAGGGTTAGGGTGAGGGTTCGGTTTAGGGTTAGCTTTAGGGTGAGTTTGAGAGTGAGGGTTACGGTTAGGGTTAGGGTTAGGGTGAGTGTGACATCGAGGCTGAGGGTTAGGGTGAGGGTGAGGATGAGGGTTTAGGATTAGCGTTAGGCTTAGAGTTAGGCTGAGGTTGAGGGTGAGGGTGAGTTTGACGTTTATGTTTAGGTTTAGGTTGAGGGTTAGGGTGAGGGTGAGGGTTGTGTTTAGGATTAGGGTTAGGGTGAGGGTTAGGGATAGGCTTAGGGTTAGGTTTAGGGTTATGGTTAGGGTGAGGGTTAGGGTTATGGTGAGGGTGAGTGTTAGGGTGAGGATTAGAGTGAGCGTTATTGTGATGGTGAGGGTTACGGTTAGGGTGAGTGTTAGGGTGAAGGTGAGGTTTAGGGTTAGATTTAGGGTTAGGGTGAGGGCTAGTTTGAGGGTGAGAGTTAGGTTTAGGGTTATGGTGAGGGTTAGGGTAAGGGTTAGGATGAGGTTAATGGTGATGGGTAAGGTTAGGGTTAGAGTAAGTGTTAGGTTTAGTGTGAGGGTTAGGGTTAAGGTGAGGGTTAGAGTGAGAATGAACGTTAGGGTTACCGTGAGTGTTAGGGTGAGGGTGAGGGTTAGGTTTAGGGTTAGTTTGATGGTTAGTTTTCAGGTTAGTG
>NW_027204450.1:0-28101 GCF_024711535.1 Dipodomys merriami | reverse complement strand
TCACAGAGTTTCTGTTAGAACTGTTTTAGAGCGTGCTTCTGCTTGTTAAGGGATGGCCCATGTTTCTAAACTACATATGCTCAATAGCGGTACTCAGACTGAAGATCAGACCAGAAAGGCAAGACACCCGTAAAGTTAAAATATAGTTATAAATTGTTCTACATAGGCATATTCATTTGTGAGGAGGAAGAGGATCAAACCATCCACATCAACAGAATCAACCCTCTCAATTTTAGGACTGAATAGGTGAGCATTTCAGCAATTCTTTGCAGCTTGTTTCTGTGATTGAAATTGGCTGTGGTATTCTCAATGGTGATTTTTTTGGAAAGTATAAATCTGTAATTACCACATTAGCTCACAGAATAATTATGGTTTGTGCTTTGTAAATGTCATTTGGTATTTACACGTGACATTTCAATTTCTCCTGGTATCAATACACCACAAATATCTTTATATTGTTTCTGAGTTATTTCTTTCATTAATTTTGATTCTTCTTACAGGAGGCATTTTAAAAATTAGTGGAAAAATTAAGACTTTCTTGTGTTTTAGAATCCCATTAGTACTCAGTAAGCTTAATAAAGAATGAGAATGCAAGAACTATGTGTGTAGAAATTTTATCTCCAATAACCTGTGTCCTTTCATTAATTATTGGAGCAAAGAGAAGTGGCTCCCCAGAATCTCACCTTCAGAATTGAAGAATGAGGTGGGAATAAGGCAAGGAAAGAGAGACATAGTAATTTGTGCTGAAGTTGCTGTGCTGTCACAATGAACACATGTTCTCATGCAATCTTTTTGAATCCCACAGTTAGCATTTTTGTGGTTTTATTAGTATGACAAGAATGACTGACTTTCCTAGACTGAGGGTTGGAAATGTGTGGGACACATCTATCTATGGACTCTTCCTCAAAATTGTGTATCATTCACTATGGCTCTTTTCCATCCTTGTCACAGGTATGTATTTCTACAAATGGAGAAATAGGTTCATCATTTCCCTTTAAATGATCAAATTATGTGGATTGGGGGGTTGTGTGATTTGCTGTAGAAGCAAGGTATTATGAGTAGGATCCTTTGGTCATGTTGACATTTCTTTGTAGAATTCTTATTGGGGCTCTTACTCATGGACTCGTGTAAATAATTCTCCCCATATTCCAGTCCAGTAGAGTGGGGCAATGCATTAGAACTTTTAAACATGCCTATAATTCTTTTAAAATATAGTTTTAAATACAATAAGTAAAAGCTTTTAGTTTTCTTTTTTAGTTTTTTTGTTTTAATTTTATTGTCAAGGTGATGTACAGAGTTACATAATAAGGTAGTGATTACTTTCTTGTCTAACTTATTACCAACTCCCTCATTTTTTCCTCTTTCCCTCCCTCTCTCAATGCCCCACAAGTTGTACAGATCATTTCCAATATATTGTCACTCTTGATTTTCTTTAAGTAAATGTTTATGTTGATCCCATTTTGGACTTCCACAAGGTGAACATTGGAACACACGGTTAGACCTTTCTGCCATGCATATATGCATATACATATTTTCCTACAACTTTGAGGTCATATATTTGTTTGACTATTCATTTGTTTATTGCCAAATTGGAGCTTGAATTCAGGGCCTGCACATTGTTCTCAGCTTTTTTTTTCTCTCAAGGCTAGCCACAGCTCCACTTCTGGCATTTTGGTGGTTAAATGGATTTTCCTGTGGGGGCTGGCTTTGAATCATGATCCTCAAATCTCACCCTTATGAGTAGGTAGGATTATAGGTGTGAGCCTACTTTATAAATTGACTTTTCATGGCATCATATCATGCATATATTTCCTATCTAATAACATCCTAAGAAATTGCACTGTTCTAAGAACATCATTTATAATGATTACATGGGAGTCCAGTGCTTATAAATACCATAATTTATTGAATTGTCTCTACACTAAAAATCTTTTGTGTCCCCAAAATATTAAATGCATCATCAAAGTTCTTTTGAATTTTTCATTCTAGTATTTATTTTTTATAAATAAGTATCTGCTAGTTGTCAGAAAGAACCAAATACAAACTTTCTTCTTACATAATAATTCATCTTAACTTGGCTCATCTAGAAAAGTAAGTTACACCTCCCTGTGAATTTATTCTTTTCCTATCATGCAGTTCCAGTTTTGTACAATTTTATATACATTACCCACTATAAAGCCTTTTCTAAAATCCCTCTTGCTATCATCCAGTTTTTGTAAAAACCTTTTCTAAGTTATTTCATTAATAGGAAGGCATAATTAACTAATACCAACTTAATGTCATCATTTCCACGGGTATTTGCATTTTAACCTGGATCAAAACTTGATTCTAACAAGATTATACTTTAATGGTAGAATCAGAGCATCAATCAGGAGGTTGAGAGTATCCTCATGAACAAATTTCATCATGCATTGCTTATTCTCATTTTAAGATTTGAAGGCTAAAGATTACCAGTTCATATAACCCTCGTTCCAGTGCCCTGCATCTTGTATATACATTTTTCTAATTTGGGAAGGGGCAGGGAAATAAAAAAAATGCTGAAACAAGGATTCAGGTTGACTATTGTAACAATGGAATGTACAAGACATTGAAAACGAATTTTACAACTTCGGGAGTAGGGGGAAGGAGGAGTTGGGGAAGTAGGGAGGAGGGAATATAGAGGGAAAACAAAGGAAGGGTAACAATGCTCAATAGGAAATGCACTCATTACCTTACTCATGTATCTGTAACAACTCTATACAGTATCTTTACAATAAATAATATTTTTAAAAAGATTACCAGCTCATACTTCCACAATTAACTTGCTATACACCTTAAATACTTCATATGGATCAAAATAGGAAACAAAAAGAAGCAACTTTCAATATAGATTGTCCATTGTTGTAAAACAGAGATGCCAAATGCAGTGCCCAACGCACAGGAATCCAGAGTACAGTCATTAACCTCTAGAATGCTGAGTTGTCTTCTTTGGCTGGAAATCTCTTAATTTTATTATAGACATTATGCAGAAATGTCCTGAGACAATATTCATGGAGAATAAATAGTTCTTCAAAATCAGGAAAATTTTACCAAGTCAAAAAGAGGAAAACAAGACAAAAAAATTCTATTCCTGGTTATATAAAAAATAAGATTGAACAATAGTCTACCAATAGTCTGAAGAAGAGAACAATTATTTAAGTGAGTTGTTATTATAAATGTAATAATAGAGTGATATGCATGGTAAAATAGAACCTGATAATGAGCCATGAATTCTGCCTTGGGAGGTCAGGAAAACCCTTCTTGCACAGTGTCTTGATACATGGGAAGGAAGAAAAAACATGAAAAGCTTATGAAGTTTACTAATCTCCAAATATTATGACCAAGGAATGCAAAGTACCAGGAACAGGGTAGCAGTGAATCAAATTGGAGAGATGGAAATGGCCATGTAGCTTAGTGTTGTTGCACTTGCTTAATATGCACAAGGCCCTGGGTTCAATCCCCAGCACTAAAAAGGAAGGAAGAAAGAGACAAAGATATGTGAGGTGGATCTAGCACCATCATAGAAGTTTTATTCTCTAGCTCAGCATTTCATACTGTTATTTACACATTATTACTGCATGGGAGATTTAAAAGTACAGTTGCCCAAGTCTCAGCCATTTGTATTTGAGTGGGTACAGATGTATCAACTTCAGCTGATATGACTTGGCGGCAACAAGGATAGAGATATCATGGTAGCACATATGAGTGTAGAACATGGAAAAAAGTTCGTGAGCCTTTTATTTCTGCAGAAAAATAAATGCACATGGTATGTCAGCCTAAGTATGGATATAGTTTAGGCTGCATTTAAATGTACAAATATACCAATTTTGCAAACTTGGGTAAATTACCTACCTCTCTTTCAGCCTTAGTTTCCTATTTTGGACATGGGAGCCAATGAGACTATAGTGAGAGAGTGTTCATAAAGTGTTTTCTGGCTATGCATTTTAAAATTTATTATAACTACCTTTAGTTGACCTGTTTATATAGTGTAAATTTTCACCAGGTGCTGAAGAGCAAAGCAGACGAGGATCAACTGTCTTGTCTTAGGTCTCTTGAGTACTTGATGTCATTCTTTACATTCCAAAAGTTTTGAAGTCAGAGTTGGACAAGAGGAAGTTTTAAAACTTTTCCCTATGGAGCCTTCACATTTTTCAACATCACAGGGACTCTGGAAAGATGGAAGAATAAAACATAGAGAAACCACAACAGTCCTTTTCAGCTGGCTTACTGTTCATCCTTTTGACCTATGATGGCAAATTACCAGACACTGTATTGGTTATAAATACTAAATTTATTTCTACATTCTGGAGCCTGGTGATACAAGATTGAAATGCCAGCATAGTCAGGATTTTTTTTCTGAGTGATGCTCTGTATTAAAGATCAGGAGTGAAATCTATTTGGTTTTGTTTATTTAAATCCCATTCATGAAGGCTTGCCTCCGTGACTTAATTACCATCCACTTACACACAAAGGACCACTTCTATAACATTACATTTGAGATAGGATTTCAATAAGTGAAACTGGATGAAGGGTGTAAATAAATGTATTGTCCTTATACATTCGTTTCCCCCCCCCCCCACATAACATTGTGTATCTAAGAACAGGAAGATCCAGACATTGAATGATCTTAAAGCTGACCTCTGGGCCACTCTGTGATTTTGGAGTATTATATTGATCTGGCTTATTCAATTCTCTGCCTTCACTACAAGATTATTTGGAGAATACATAAGATAATTAAACTAAGTGTGTAGTTATCTAGAGAATTATTTCATATTATTTACTTTTAATTTTTTGGTAGGGTCTTGGGTTTCAATTCAGAGCCTTGCATTTGCCAGGCAAACACCTTACCTCTTGAATCATGCCACATCCAGCATGCTTTGGTTGTTTTTGAGATAGAGTCTTGCATTTGTTTATTCCTAGGCTACCTGGATAGTGAACTTCCTAGTTGGATGTCCAGTAGGATGACAAGCCACACATTGGCACACCCAGCTTTTCTTGATTGAGATGGAGGTCTCTTGTATGTTTTCCAGCTTGACCTTGAACTCCCACTATCCACAGGTCCATTTTCAGAGTAGCTAGGATTATAGGTATAAACCATCTCACTTGCTTTCTATTATTTATGTTTATGAAAAGTCTGAAAGCTATGAGAAAATCTCCTAGAGTTTACTAACCATATCCAGATTCTAGGTGATATACTCATGTTTATTCTGTTACAAACTGTGTTTTTCATTCTGTTTTATATAGAGATATGGCACATCAAGAATAAAAAATATTATTACTATTGCCAATTCAAACAGCTGTGACTATCTAATTTCTATGTGTGGATTTATGTTTTCTGGAAAAACATCCTGAGCACATACGCCAAAAATCTGACAGTCCTAACAAGCAAAAATTTGTTTCCAGTATAATCAGCAGTTTGCAAATTGGGGTTCCATGCCTGTACAGGAGACAGGTCACAGGGGAATTCCCTACTTGTGACCCTAAAATAATTCTGTCCTGTTCAAAATAGCAGGATGGTAAAAATTTGTCAAACTTATTATATGGGAACTTTCTTTTTTTTGGGGGGGTAGAGGAGGGTCTGGTTGTGGACCTGAACTCTGGGCCTGAGCGCTGTCCCTCAGCTCTTCAGCTCAAGGCTAGCGCTCTACCACTTGAGACACAGTGCCACTTCTGGCTTTTTTCTGCTTATATGGTGCTGAGGAATAAAACCCAGGGCCTCATGCATGCAAGGCAAGCACTCTAACACTGAGCCACCTTCCCAACCCCTATATGGGAACTTTCTTGACCTGATATAGCTACTGCATTAGAATGAAAGAATTCCCAGTTGCTCAGAAATCAGGCAAAGATGTCATCCATTTCTGTTCAACCACATAGCAGGCATTTTTGCTAATGAAGCAAAATATAAAGTTCTTGACAAATAGATTTTATTCATAATATATAAAGAACTCTTAAACTCATGAATAAGACAATAATAACCCCGTTAAGAAGATACAGAGAGAAGGCAAATAAGTACATCAAAAGCCCATACATTACAAAACTGTTGTAGAAATTCTTCTCAAATGTGTTCAGATAATGCTTTCTGGAATGAAAGGAATGTGAATAATTTCACTATCTTGATTCTTCAAATAATAATTTTAAGACAAACTGCACAAAGAACTTCAGAGTTCATGGAATTCTTGTTTCATGTTCTGAGCATAACACTTTACAAAAGGCATAATCTTTAATTCTAGAAAACACCAATATTTTTAGCTTTTTACAGAAAAAAAGCAACACATGACAACTCTAAGAAACATGTCCAATGTCACCCAGCTAGCAGAAGAGTTTTAGATATTAGTATAGTCCCAGGGTTTGCAAATAATCAATTGAATTTGAGCCATGGATTCTGGTTTCTACTCAGTCTTAATTGTAATTTATACTTCAGCCTTCAGAAATACACCACTTCTCTTCTTGCCTCCATTTCTGTATTCTGAAAATTAAGATAACATTCTCCCAACCTTAGATGATGAGATATGTAACACCATCAGATGATACAGAACACATTTACATTGTTGGGATTTATCCAACAATTGTTGAATATTTTTTATAAAAAAAAATCTATGTAACAATTGCGTTATATTTTTTATAAAAATCTCAACAATAATTTTATTGTCTTAACACCTTGCTTAAAGGTGTTAAAGTACCAACCAAATTTACCCTAATTTTAAAAATTGAGGGCCTGGAAGGTGGCTCAGTGGTAGAGTGCTTGACTTGCATGCCTGAGGTCCTGGGTTCAATTCCTCAGCACCACATAAACGGAAAGAAAAAGAGGGAATGGAGCTGTGGCTGAAGTGGTAAAGCGCTAGCCTTGAGCTGAAGAACTGAGGTACAACGCCCAGGGCCAGAGTTCAGGCCCCACGACCGGACCCAAAAAATAAAAATAAAAATAAATTGAAATGAAATCAACGCAACCCTCCTGTTCTTTTAAGAAGTACATCCTCTTTATGAGCTCCTCACCTTCTGACATGTAGTTATTAAGTGCATTTTCATGAAACCATTACCTCTCATATTAATCTCATTGAACTCAGTTTTACAGAGTTGTTCTGTCTTACAAAACTGGTTGCAAAGACTTTCCCTTGATTTCCGCAAATGATGGTAGTCATTTGTGTAAATGACTTCTCAAAACTTTTAAGGCAATAGAAGAAGGAAATTATAGCAGAAAATTGCATAGAAAATACCTTGAAAATTGTATCAAGAATCTTTTTCCTTTTTCTTGTCTTTACTTTCTCAGTAGAAGGGATGGAATTCAGGGCCTCAAACTGGCTGGATAATTGCTCTTGATCCAAATCCCTAGCACTTTGTTGAGCTTTAGTTTGCTTTTCAGATAGTCTTATCTTAACTGCCTCAAACCATGGTCCTCCAACTTCTCCCTCTCTTATCAACATGTGGCACCAGTTTGTTTTAGAGATTGGCACTTCAGTATTATATTTTTACCATACCAACAGCAAAATCCAATGTCTACCTCACAAGTAGTTAGAATTATAGGCATGTACCACTATATCAAATGGCATTTTTCTAAAAAGAAATCATCAGTACTTCTGCTAACAAGGAATTATTCACTAACTTATTTTTAGTTTCCAATTCTCTGCTTCTGTAACTTCTTTTTCATTTTTTTCATCACTGAAGACTGCAAATTTGTCATAACTTCAGTTTTATTCAAGCTTTCAAAATATTCCTGTTTAGTCCACATTCTTCATGCCTCATATTCCATATCATAGTGATTTTCCTTACCAAAATTATTTGTCTCAGCCAGGAGAGGTGACTGATGCCTGCAATCCTAGGTACTCAGGAAGCTGAGATGTAAAGATTTTGGTTGGAAGCCAGCCACATATTTTCTATCTAAAAGGAAACTGGGTGCCACCTAGTAACATAAAAATATTATTTCATATTTACTATAATAACATCTTACAAATTTAAAGTTATTCATTTGATAACCTTGAAAGAAACAAGGAATTAAACATGAATTTCTCTCAGGAAACCCAAGTCAACATCTTAGGCTTTTGAGAAGCTCTAGAGGGTTGGGATGTAGAACTGTGGTGGAGAACAAGCCTAGCATGTGCAAGGCCCTCAGCACTGAAAAAAGGAAGAAGTATAAGAAGGAGGAGGAGGAGGGAGGAGGAGGAGGAGGAGAAGGAGGAGGAGGAGGAGGAAGAGGAGCAGGAAGAGGAGGAGAAGGTACAGAATCAAATTTATCCATATTTTATTTAGTGAGTAATTATGGCAAAATAAGAAGGTCAAGTTTCTGTCTTTTTGATGTTTATAGTAGTTCCAGATTAGCCTCTGGAGATGCATTCCAAATGAGTACGTGAAATCAGTGAAGTACTTTATACAGTTAATCGTAGGTATCCAGAATTTCCACATCTAGGAGTTCAACCAACCAGAAATTTAAAATAGGAAAAATTTGTTGTTCCCTAAACAGACAATATAGCAACTATTTACATACCTTTACATGTATATTGGTAATAGATATAACCTTGATGCGATTTAAAGTGTAACTTATTTTGTATGAAAATGCTATTTTCTATATGGGATTGGATCCTATCCTGATTTTAGTATGCTCAATCAGTTCTGGAATCAACCATATTAATACCAAGATGATCATATATACTATGTTTTTCCCAGACAATTATAGCTACAATAAAGCTAAAGTTATAAATTAGGTTCAGTAAGACAATAATAACAGTAACTAATAAAATAGAAGAATTGTAACAATATGCTGTAAAAATGTAATGTGAAATGGGTGTGGAAGTGCACACCTGTAATCCTAGGAAACAGAAGCTAAGGCAGGAAGATAATGAGAGAGATATACAGTGAGACCTTACATCCAAAAAACCAAAAATAAAAAACAAAAAAGGTATTATGTGAATGTGGTCTCTTCCAAAATATGAGAGTTTTCCATTTAATCTTTTCAGATCACAGTTAATCACAGGTAACTAACTACAGAAGGGGAAATTACAGTGAAGGGGACTACTGTATAATTAAGTGTTATGTAAAGAGAAAAACCATATCCTATTTAAAGGTTCTGATCTGAGAAAAAAAGCCATGCACCTTTCTTTTGCCTTTTTCTGAAACTCTATGACATTTCTCCCGTCCTACCTAACCACCATCCCACCTGGCTTGTTGAAAGGACAAGCCCTCAAAACTAGCTTGGCTGTGGAAGAAGACAAACATTCTATTCCTGAACAAGCAAGTATCTTGCAGCCTGTTTCACTCCTCCTATTTTGCTTCCAGATGCCCAGAAGACCTTCCTTTGAAGACATATTCTGTATTTTCAGGTGAGTGAGATAAATGACTTCCTTAGAAGACAATGTGACTTTGAAGATTGAAATTGAGAAAGGAAATCAAACTCTTCCATCTTTTTTTACTAAGGGCCAGAAAAAAAATTATAGGTTCTTACCTGCTGAGAGTAAGCAACTTTTGCAGCCTGTGCTAATGAATTTAATCTTGATGCTGATGTGAAATGTGTCTGAAATGTGTCCTGAGCCCTAATTCCTTACTTTCTGAGAACACCACCCCTTCAGAAATTCTGATTTATGATGTGAATATTTACTTCCTATAAGAAGTAGTTGCTTTGATATTTTGATTTTGTGAAGGCTGAGTGAATTTGATATTTTTCTCTCAGTTAAATTATAAGCATGTAAAAATGAATTGAACCTGATTAACTGAAGTTCTTTCTGCCCATTTTCTCTGATACAGATTTCTATGATTTGGGGAGTCTATATTTTAAGTCATTTTGGATGCCTAACTAGGTCTGTGAATGTGGATGAGTCAATAAGAATGGCAGAATTCACCACACTGACTTTGGAGCAAAGAATTACAGCTGGTACCTGGGCAATGATTCAGAAGACAGCTGAGGCTGAAGCTATGTGCCTTCCTGCCTGTGTTCAGCTCCCAATCTCTTCTAACACACCCCTCACTCCCATGCGGTGGTTTCTTTTTCTATCCAAAGGGTTTCTGGAGCTTCATCTTATTCTGGTTTTATAGTATGCCAACATGAGAAGAGTGAAAGCAAGCAAGGCAGATGTGGCAGAGGGATTTTATCTGAGGCTCCATCACACTTGAGAGCTTCTGGCTGAAAACTCCAGAAAGACAAAAGTGAAGAAACAGCTAAGAGAAAATGTAAGAAAGGAATCCACAATGATTAAGCCTAAAAACAGTTTCTAGGATAAGGAGACTCAGGACTTTGTGTCACCTGAGGAGAAGCTGGTAGAAGAGGGAATATTCAGGAAAAATGAGAAGGGGACAGGAGGGAATGGAGAGAGAAAGGCCTAGATTACCTAGATTTGGGACCTCAATGTGAGCTTAATTATACTGTGGCAAACCAACCCCAATGACCCAATAGCTTACAACTTTCATTACTCTATCATGCTACAAGCCTAATCCATGTCCACTTCCACTCAGCATGGTGTCCATTCTGGGATTCAGACTGACTGCTGGAGGTTCCCAAGGGAAGAAAACAGTGTGAAAACCACATGACTAAAACTCAGAAAAGACAGGTCATCACTTCTCATATGTCATTTGTCAAAAAGTAAGTTATAATGTGAGCACCGTTATATATTACAGACTGTGATAGACAATTTGCTCCAGGAAAGTTAGAATGAACTTGTGACTTTAAATGAGCATCATTATTCCACAATACTATGAATTTCCGGAAATTATGTAATCACTTAATCACAATCAAAAAAAAAAAAAAAAGAACCTCGGGGAAGGGAGGGAGGGAGGGGATGGTAGGGGGAAAACAATGGAGGGGGTAACAATGTTCAAGAGGAAGTGTACTCATTACCTCACTCATGTAACTGTAACCCTCTGTATAGTATCTTTACAATAAAAAAAAAGTAAGTTATACAAACAAGCCTGATAGCAATGGGGATGGGAATACATATTGTGAGCATTATAATAATAGCTATTATTATTGTCATATAATAATCACCAAAGGGAAAGAGATGGTATTTCTCCCTTTTTAGGAGTATTGGACAGGGCATTCTGTAGAATATTCTTCAGTTGGGAGCTCTCTGAATCTTTTCTCCTAAGATTGTGGCTATGAGGTTTCAGGGAGGAGAATTACAGAGAAAAAGTATGTTCTCACGCTGGGCACTGGTAGCTCACAGCGGTAATACAAGCTTGAGATCTGAGGATTATGATTCTAAGCCAGCCTGAGCTGGGAAAATCCATGAGACTCATCTCCATTTAACCAAAAAGAGCCAGAATTGGAGCTATGGCTCAAGTGTTAGAGCACTAGCATTGTGTGTGGGGGAAGGAGGGGTGGAGAGGAGAAAGCTCAGGGACAGAAGCCAGGCCTTGAGTTCAAACCCAGGATTGGGGGATTGGGGGAAAATGTGTTCTCAGTGCATGAAATCGAGGGTGTCTGTCAACATCACTATTGATGTTAACTTCGGAGTAGAGTTGATCACTTTTATTCTGGAAATGATTTGTTCTACTCTTCTCTGTCCTATATTCTTTAAAAGAGGCAGCTATGCACAATCTAGACCTAAGAGGTATGGATTGCACTGATGCACTGGTTTCATTGTTTTTCTACTTAAAAAATTATACCTATGTACTTGTACAAATGAGTTCTAATTTAACATGTCACTTTGTGAGTACAGTACATCTTGATCATTGTCACCACTTAGATAGTTCTCCATCTCTCCCAACCCCATGCCCTCAATTTTCCTGGTTATATTTTCATACATGTACATTGACTACTCTTAGTGGATTCACCCACTGCAAGAATTTTGCCAAGAAATGTCTTCATTCTACAAGGCAATGAATATGAAGTTGAGGACGATAAGCCCAAGACAGCATAGTTATTAATTGACATCAAGATGACAAAATCTTCACCAAAAGAAGCATAAGAAAAAAGAACATGGCCAGGAAAATGTGAAGCATCTATCTTTGTGTGTGTGTGTGTGTGTGTATGTGTGTGTGTGTGTGTGTGTGTGTGTGTGTGTGTATGTGTGTGTGTGTGTGTGTGTGTGTGTGTGTGTATGTATGTGCTGCTTCTGAGATGTGAGTGCCTGAGTGCTGCCCCTGAGCTGCTTTGCTCAAGGCTAGCATTCTACCACTTGAGCCACAGCACCATTTCCAGCTTTTTGGTAGTTAATTGGAGATAAGAATCTCATTTACTTTCTAGCCTTGGCTGGCTTTTAACTACAATCTTCAGACCTTAGTCTCCTGAGTAGGTAAGATTGCTAGTGTGAGCTACTGGCAGCTGGCAAAACATCTATTAATGGTCCCACTTAAGCATGTGGAGCAGTAGGTCAATTGATACTTGTGACACTCAGACACTCTCTTCTTTCTCCCCATTTCCTCTCTCCCCTTTTCCAGCTAACTTCCCTCCAGACCATTCATCTCCTCCTCTTCTTCCTCTTTCCCTCTTCTCTTTCCACTTCTCTTCCTCTTCTCTTCCCTTCTACCTTCCTCTGTCCTCATGAGACTGCTTTTTCTCTCCTGCCTCTCTAGAACTTTCTCTTAGAGTTTGCATGTTCATAACGGATGCTGTACCACTTGAGTCACACCTCCAAGCCAGGATTTTTCTAGTTAATTGAAGATGAAGTCTGCTCAGGTTGGCTTTAACTGTGATCTTCGGGGTGTTAGTTTCTAGAAGAGTTAAGCTTTCAGGCATGATCCACCACCATCAACAATGCTTTTGATCTTGTTAAACTGGTGTAGCACAGGATGGCTTCTCTGATGTGTAGTTATCTGAGGGACAGGTGTGTGAGGAACACCTTGAAAATGGTTGAGGGAAGGACAGGTGCAGTAGGCTGCTATGCCAAATGCACCGGGTGAGAAGTACATGCACAATTGAAGGGTGTGAACACTGAGTGATGTCATATCTGGGTAGAGATTCTGTGAGTTCCCAGAATACCCAGCTAACACCTCCTTCCCCAGACTTTGGGCATGGTGCTTCCTCTCCCCTTCAGTTCCCATGAGAAGGCTCTAAGCCTCATGGAAGAATAGCAGAGCCCTGTTTTTGTTCTTGGGGTATCAGAGTGCTGATGAGCAGCATTCTGAACATCCAGAACTCATTTTTGAATCACAGAAATGTATGAATTAAAATACTTTTCCTCCCTCTCTCTAGAGGTGGAGAAATCTGTGAAGGAGCAAGAAGCCTAAGAAAGCATGAAGATATAGGATGGACCCTGCCTGGGATGACTGCATCTGGACATGAGCAGAAGTTGGGAAAGTTTGGATGTGATCATCCATCCATGGGTTATTAGTGTTGATTCAGCCAGGGACATTAGATCTGCACACAGAGGCAGTTGCTGAGGGCTGATGCTGCCATTAGTGACAAGTGTGTAATGGAGGACTTAGGCCTTTGCTATGTGTGCACTGGGATCAGGAGGCTGAGCCTGCAGAGAAGACTTGAGATTTGCAGCAAGAGATGGGCTTGGGGCTCCTGGTGGATGAGGAGTCCAGGTCAGTGCTATTTGGGGAGCAGAGCTCAGCAAACAGAATGAAATGGGATTCTAGTAAGAGAAGCACTGAGGGCCACAAGAGGACAAAGATGGGTACCTGGTAAATGACAGGATGCCCACTAAATCTAAATGAGAAATGACAGGAGCCAGGTTAGGAAGGGAGCTGAGGAATCCTGAATTCCACATGGACCAGTGTTCAGTGAAGAGGGTGGGTGAAGGGAAGTACTGTTGTTTTACATGATTCCTCCATGCTTTTTTCCCCTTTTTCTTTTTGTGTGTATGCTTGTGCTGGTACTGGGGGGCTTGACATCAGTGCTTTTTTTCTTAATTTCCTTTTCTTTCTCCTTCCTCTCTACCTTTTCCCCTCATTCCCTCCTGTACCATCTTCTTCCCTTTTCTTTCTCCCCATAACTTCTCCTATTCTACTTCCCCTATCCCACTTCTTGTTCCCTTCATGCACACTTCCATTCTCTCTCCTTCTCTTCCTGCTCTTGAATCTGACTCTGACTCTCTCTGGTTTTCCCTCCTTCTCTCACACTTTCTCTTTTTCAGCTTGCATGGTCATGACTGGTTCACTATCACTTGAGTCACACCTCCAGACTTGCAAACCTCCAAATAGTCTGCAAACCTCCAAAGGGGAAGGCTTTTCCTCTTGCTTCCTTCCTCCTCCTCTGCATGCCTCTCCAGTGGCCTATCCTCAGGCCTCAGGCCTCTTCACAGGGCAGCCCTGCTCTGCTCTGCTCTACTCTGGTTGGAGCCTATTTCTATCTTTCCCCAGCCCCTGCTCCTCAGAACAGACAGCATATATATAAACTGGGCCCCTCCCCCACTCCAACAGCTATAACAGTTTCAACCTCCACTCATGCCCTGCACCCAGGAAGTGCATTGTCCCATCCCTTCTTGACCCCCCTCCTACAGCTAGGCACAGGGGAACATTGAGCTCAGCATGTGGGGGGAGGAGGATGCCTTTGGCCATGTTGATTATTACACTACCACTACATGATAGCTCCAGGCCTGAATTTTTCTAGTTAAGTGAAGATGGAGTGTTTCCAGACAGGCTGCTGGGATAGTTAGGATGACAGGCAGAGCCTCCAGCATTAGGCAGTGCATTTGACTTTGTTAGTCTGTTGGGACATAGCTTGGTTTCTGCGTTGTTATGAAAGGGATTTGTGTACTTATGTGAGGCACAGCTGTGTGAGGGACACCTTATAAATGGTTGTGGGAGAAAGGGGGTGATGGGCTGGTAGACGAATTGAGGGAGGGTCAGCACTGAGTGTTAGCTTATCTTGGTAGAGACCCAGTGAGTCCCCAGAGAGGCCACCAGCTGACACCCCTTCCCCAGAGCACCAGGCTTTGGGCATGGTGCTTTCCCTTGGCAGTTCCAGGAGAAGTCTATTGGCCTCATGGAAGAGTAGACCCTAATTTTCTGCTTGGTGAATCAGTGTGCTGGGGGAGCTGATGTTCAATAATCAATCATTCTGAACACCAAGAGTCCATTTTTTGAATCACAAAGTGTATACATTAAAATTTACCGACTTTGTTTCAGCTAAACATGGTGAAATATATGAAGGAACAGGAGACCTGAGAAGACATGGGAGATATAGTGGTACTTGTGGATGGATGGGACTGGATGAACTCTGCCTGTAGCTACATCCTGCCTGGACTGACTATTCCCACATGAACAGAAATTCAGGAAGATTAGATATGAGCCTTCACCACTGTGATATTTGTGTTGGTTCAGCCAGGTCATTATCTTTGCACAGAGAGGCTATGAGGAGGCTGATGCTGCCTTTAGGTGACAAGCGTGTGATGGGGAGGAGTTGGGTAGACGTGGCCTTTGCTATGTGTACACTGGGAATAGGAGGCTGAGCCTGCAGAGCAGACTGATGAGATTTTCAGCAGATGGAAGGCTGGGGCTTCATTGGTCCAGCTCAGGGATATTTGAGTAGCAGTGATTCCTTCAAAAAATGGATGGGATTCTAGTGAGAGAAGCAATGAGGGCCAAAAGAGGGCCAAGATGGGTACATGGTGAATGACAAGGGTACACAGTAATACTAAAGGAGAAATGATGGGATCCAGGTTATGAAGGGAGCTAAGGAATCCTGAATTCCATATGGACCAGTGTTCAGTGAAGAGGATGGGTTGGAGGGAAGTACTGTTGATTTCACTATCAGTTTTTTTCCCTTTGTGTGTGTGTGTGTGTGTGTGTGTGTGTGTGTGTGTGTGTGTGTGTGTGTGTGTGTGTGTGTGTGCGTGCGCGCATGCTGGAGCTTGGGCTTGATGCCTGTGCAATTTTTCTTATTCTCTTATTCTTATTCTTTCACTTCATTCTCTCCCCTTTTTCCTCCTTTCCTCCCATCATCTCTCTTCCCTCCTCTTCTAACCTATACCTTCTCTTCCTCTACTTCCCCTTCCCCTCATCTTCCTCTCCTCTCTCTTCCATTACTTCTCTCCTTCTTGAATCTCCCTAACACTGTTTGTTCATACAAGGCTAGAACTCCACTACTTAGAGCCACAGTGCCACTTGGTTTTCTGACGGTTACTTAGAGATGTCTCACTCTCCTGCCAATGCTGGCTTTGAACCAGGTCCTCAGAGCTCATCCTCCTGAGTAGCTAAAATTTCAGATGTGAACCACCAGAACCCAGCTAGAGGTGAACTTTTGGTTCAATCCTGACCTCCTGCACATGAACTGCAACACAGGAGTGCTTTTCTGTCACTCCATTCAACATTCGACATTCTTCTTTCTCTCGTGCAACATTCTCATCTTCCTCTTTGCACCTTTCTCCAAAGTCATCTAAATCTAATTATTAGGTCCTCTCAATTTTCCAAAGTACTAGCTAGCATTCTCATTCACTAGCATCCCCTTTCATGTAGCTATTTGTTAGAAAGTAAAAGCTTTGAGCCTAAGTGGCTTTGGTATTTCTTGAGAAAATTTCTAGCAATTTGTAGTGATCTTAAACACTGTACTGAATGAATGAAAACATCATTCTACTTTGTGATAGAAAGTTTGAGATTTAATCTCAATTTTTCTAGAATCTGATCACAGCCTAAACTGCCACTGGGAACATCCCTGAAAATTTCCTAGAGATGGTATTTTCCTTTCCAGGCATTCCGTCAGAAGTCTCACTTTATTCTGAATATACAAGTCTGCCAAAAAAAAGCAGTTGGTTTCAACCTACTTAGTGAGGGGGAGGGAAACTTGAGTTTTATTACAACCTCTCCTTTATTGTGCAGAAGTGGGAGAAAAGAACAGTTGTCACTGAAATACTGTCCTAGGTAAGGCATCAAGCAGGACTCTATAAACAGTTATATCAGACCTTGAATCTAAGGCACTGGTAGCTCACTCCTATAATCCTAATACTTGGGAGGCTTCAGATTGTGAGGATCAGAGTTCCAGGCCAGCATCTGCAGAAAATTCAGAGATGTTGGCCCTTGTGGCATACACCTGCTGTCTAAGCTACAATATGAGGCTTAAAATAGGGAGATTCAGCTGTGCGCCAGGGCCTTACACTTGTAATCCTGGCTATTCAAAAGACCTAGATCTGAGTATTGTGGTTTAAAGCCAGCCCAGGCAGGAAAGTCTTTGAAACTCCTATCTCCAATAAACTACTCAGAAAAAGCCAGAAATGGTACAGAGGCTCAAGTGGTAGAGAGCTACTCTTGAGCAAAAGAACCTCAGGTACTGGGCCCACGCCCAAGAGTTCAAGCCCCAGGAGCAGAAAAAAAAATAGCACTCATTCCAGTGTATTACAGACAGGTAATGAGACTCAATCCAAAAAGTAGTAAAAGCCAAAGCCAGGTGCCAGTGGCTCAGGCATGATACCTTAGATAGTCAGGGGGCTGAGGTCTTTGGATTGCAGTTCAAAACCAGCCTGGGCAGGAAAGTCTGTGAAACTCTTACCTCCAATACACTACTCAGAAAAAGCCAGAAGTGGTACTGTGGCTCAAGTGGTAGAGTACTAGCTTTGAGCTAAAGGGCTCAAGGACAGCACCCAGGCCCAGAGTTTAAGCCCCAGGACTGACCAAAAATAAATAAATAAATAAAACCAAAAATCACGTACACAAAACAGTGCAAAAACCCACACTTCTCCAGACATGAGGAAAACTTATAAGACTAAAAATTTCTCTGAAGAGGAACTAAAATGGCCAATAGACACATGAAGAAATGCTCAACTTCTCTAGCTATAAAAGAAATGTAAATCATTACAACATTGAGATTCCACCTCACCCCAGTTAGAATGGGTATAATCAAGAAATCTAATAACAACAGATGCTGGAGGGGATGTGGCCAGAAGGGAGCCCTACTGCATTGGTGGTGAGAGTGTAAACTTGTTCAACCACTTTGGAAAGCAGTATGGAGGTTCCTCAAAAGACTCCATATAGAGCTCCTCTATGGCCCAACAATCCCACTTTTAAGCATTTATCCAAAAGAACAAACAAGGCCATACTAAAGCTGCTAGCACAACTCTGTTCATCACAGCATTATCCACTATAGCTAAGATATGGAACCAACCCAGATGCCCCTCAGTAGATGAATGGATCAAGAAACTGTGGTGGTATAAATATACAATGGAATTATATGCCTCCATCAGAAAGAATGACACTGCCCTATCTGTTAGGAAATGGAAGACTTAGAAAGAATTATATTAAGTGAAGTAAGCCAGGCCTAAAGAAACATAGGTCCCATGGTTTCCCTTATTTGCAATAAGTAGTGTATGTCTAGGATAAGCAGAAAAGTTCAAAAGCTATGTACATATGACCACATAAGATGATGCTGAGCGAAATGAACCCCAAGAGAGGGACACAAATGGTTTTTTCTTTGTTGTTGTTTTTAATGTACTTATAATGTACTACATGATTTTTTTTTGTTTCTTTTGTATCTTCTTCCCCCACGGTATAACCCCTGTTTTCAGTGTATTTGATTCCTGTGTCCTGCATCTTATATATACATTTTTCTCATTTGGGGAGGGGAAGGGAAATAACAAAATGCTGAAATAAGGATAAATATGTACAAGACACTATGTTGAAAATGAGCTTTACAACTTGGGGAGGGGCAGGGAGGAAGGAGGTGGTGTAGCAAGGGATGGTGGGAGAAAAACGAAGGAGGTGGTAACAATGTTCCATAGGAAATGTATTCAACCTTACTAATGTAACTGTATCCCCTCTGCACAGTATCTTTACAATAAAAATATTTTGTTTTAAAGCCAAACTTTTTTTTTTCTAAGTGCATGTGGTGGCTCATGCCTACAATACAATGGTAGTAGATGGCGATCAGGAGGATCATGATTCAAGGTCAATCTTGCCGAAAAATAAAAATAAAAATAATTTTTTAAAAAAGCTAGCAAGACCCTATATCAACAAAAAAAACCTCCCATCTATGAGAAAAGCATTAGTAGAAGGATCATGGTTCAGGCAAGCCATAAGATCTTTCTGAAAAATAACTAAAGCAAAAGAGAACTGGGTACATGGTTCAACTTGTAGGCTACTAAGTTCAATGCCCTAAGTTCAAATGCCAGTCCTGTCCAAAAAAGAAGAAGTATCCTTGTTATCACATCCATATTAGACTTTGGGGGATAGGCCATCTAGCTGAAGCCAGAGGCACCAGGATGGGAGGGGGAGGGGACCAGCCAGGAAGGTTACAAGATGCTGTAAAGGGAAGGAGCTTCCAACTCCATGAAGAGGCTCCCCCAGGCAGGGCAGGTGGGAGGGGCACATCAGGAGGAGGGAGAGTGGGCTGGCTTCAATGTTCTCATAGCTAGCATGCTAGCACTTGAGCCACAGCACCACTTCTGATTTTTGAGTGCTTAATTGGAGATAAGAGTCTCCTGGACTTTCTTAGCTAGCTTGGTTTGAACCATGATCCCCAGATATCAGCTGCCTGAGTAACTAGGATGAAAAATGTGAGCTACTGGCATCATGCTTTTTTTTTTCCTCATGCTTATAGTTGTGCTTGAACGAAGGATCTGGGGACTGTCCCCTAGCTTTTTCACTCAAGGCAGTCTACCACTTGAGCCACAGCTTTATGTCTGACTTTTTGGTCATTAATGGGAGATTAAAAAGTCTCAAAGACTTTCCTACCCAGGCTGGCTTTGAATCATGATCCTCAGATCTCAGTGTCTTGAGTAGCTAGGATTATAGACATGAGCCACACACTTAGATCAAGGCTAGAATTCTTACATTAAATTTGAATGCTAGCTAATGTTGAACTTACTATATTCTACAGATTAATGAATGTGAAAAGAAAAAGAATGAAGACTATGAAAGCCAAAGCAATCTTGTTTTTAGAAGATACATTCAGTAAAATTTTAATTGAAGCTAGAAAGTTTGAACTTGTATGTATTTGGGCAAGTTAATCAGCATAGTGAGTATTTCTAATGTGCTTATTAAAGAATAAATAGAATTCATAAAGGATTATTATGCTTTAGTAGAAAGCTACCTTGGTCTTTCCCAAAAGTAGTGCTTTCAAAAGTAAAGGTACCAGCCTGCTTTGCTATGATTTGCTGTACTGCGTGAGGAGTGGAGTGCTAACGCTGCCCTGACCTCACTCCTCCTCCTCCTCCTCCTCCTCCTCCTCCTCCTCCTCCTCCTCCTCCTCCTCCTCCTCCTCCTCCTCCTCCTCCTCCTCCTCCTCCTCCTCCTCCTCCTTCTCCTCTTCCTCCTCCTCTTCCTCCTCCTCCTCTTCCTCCTCCTCCTCCTCCCCTTCCTCCTGCTCCTCTTCCTCCTCCTCCTCCTCCTCCTCCTCCTCCTCCTCCTCCTCCTCCTCCTCCTCCTCCTCCTCCTCCTCCTCCTCCTCCTCCTCCTCCTCCTCCTCCTCCTCCTCCTCCTCCTCCTCCTCCTCCTTCTTCTTCTTCTTCTTCTTCTTCTTCTTCTTCTTCTTCTTCTTCTTCTTCTTCTTCTTCTTCTTCTTCTTCTTCTTCTTCTTCTTCTTCTTCTTCTTCTTCTTCTTCCTGGGGCTTGAACTCATGGCTTGAGCAATGTCACTGAGCTTCTTTTGCTTAAGGCTAGCACTCTACATCTTGAGCCACAGTGCCACTTCCAGCTTTTACTGTTGATGTGATACTGAGGAGTTGAACCCAAAGCTTCATGCAAGCTAGGCAAGCACTCTACCCCAAAGCCACATTCCTAGCCCCTCACTACTTCTATTCTACCATATCTATGCTTTTTTGTGCACCAGGTTTCTCTGTGTGTGTTTGTCAGTGTTGTGGTTTGAACTCAAAGTGTGAACTCTGTCCCTTCACTTTTTTAAAATTTTTATTGTAAAGAGGCTATACAGAGGAGTTACATGAGTAAGGTAATGAGTTCATTTCTTGTCAAACATCTTTAACACCTTTTTTTCAAGTTTTTAATTTTTAATTGAGATTAAGTGATTACATACATTTCATAAAATTCACAGTATTGTGGGATAGAGATACTTAAAGTCACAAACACTTTTTAACCTTCATGAGGCGCATTGTCATTATCATGGTCTATAAGGCTTATGGTCTTTACAAACTTGACTTAAATTTTATTGAGTAGCTTTGCATATGTGTTCATCAAAGAGATTGGTTTGTAGTTCTCTTTATTTGTTGGATCTTTGCCTGGTTTGGAGATGAGTGTGATACTGGCTGTTTTTTGAGTGGTAAGGACTTTCCTGTCCAGGCTGTCTTTGAACTATGATCCTCAGACCTCAGTCTCTGAGTAGCCCAGCTCAAATTATAGGGTTCTGTGTGTTTTTTTGCTTGCTTGTCAGGCTTGAACTGTGGGCCTGGGCTCTGTCCCTGAACTCTTTTCCTCAAGGCGAGGGCTCTACCACTTGAGCCACAGTATCACTTCTGGTTCTCTGGTAGTTTATTAAAGATAAGAGTCTCATGGACATTCCTGCCTGTGCTGGCTTTGAATGATGATCCTTAGATTTCAGCTTTCTGAGTAGCTAGGATTACAGGCGTGAGCCACCGATGCCTGGCTCATGATATAGTTTTGATAGTGAAAAGATCCTATCCAGAAGTCAAGATTGCCTGCTCTGGTTCTGGCTCTGCAGTCTTCTTCAATCTTGAAAATTTTTCAAGATTTTTTTGACTGTTTTCAAGATTATATGCCACTTCTTTTTTATCGATTGTTCTTCCACTTAGTCTTGTCTGAAGTTTTATCATGATTTGACTTGGGTCTTGCAGGACTGTCGTGAAGTGACACTGTGTGCCTCCCACTGCATCTCACCAGGTGGCTGGGGACATCAGTTTGTCTTAGGAGTGTAGTAGGTAATTTTGATCACTTGAAGATGGCCAAATTTGCCCGTTTTTCTACTGTAAAAATTCTCCTCTCCCTTTGTAACTGAGTGATGTGTGGGAAAACACATAAGGCTGTGGAAATATCCCATTCCTCACATCATTGACAGTTTGCTTATGTATTTACATATTTATTCATGTTTGAACTTGCTAAGGGATTCCTATTGAATGCATTGGGTTGTAATTCCACTCCTGTCATGGTTTTGATGAGTAAATGGTTCCAGACTTGGCCAGTGGGAGCCCCTTCTAACAGACTTTTATTAGTGCTTTTATTTTATTTTAATTTTATTTTTTTGCCAATCCTGGGGCTTGAACTCAGGGCCTGGGCACTGTCCCTGAGCTTATTTGCTTAAGGCTAGCACTTTACCTCTTGAGCCACAGTGCCACTTCCAGCTTTTTCTCTTTATGTGGCACTGCAGAACCCAGGGCTTCATGGATGCTAGGCAAGCACTCTACCCCTAAGCCCTCATTAGTGCTTTTGCTCTTCACTCATACACAAGATCAATGTTTATTTAGTACCTTCCATGCTCTAGCCTTTGAATTAACTATTATCCAGGAGATGTGGCTGGATGGCATTTAGAAACCAACATCTGAGTATTAGGTATGTTCTTTGCTTTTGAGATGTTATTGTTCCTAGGCCCTCTTGGAGAAGAGAACTGGAAAATACATGAAACGAATATACAAAATACATGTATTCATGTATATGGGTGTGCATTGATATATACAACCCCATACATGTATATTTACACATACACACATTTAAATTTATATTAATTTCTTTTAGTAGTAAAGAAATGTAAACTCAGAACCTCTTGCTTGCTTTGCTTGGGTCCTAGTAATTGAGCCCCCCTTTAAGCCCTGCTTTTTGCTGGTTAGTTTGGAGGTGAAATATAATAAACTTTCCTGCCTGGACTAGTCTCAAAATTCAGTGTTCAAGCTCTTAGCCTCCTGAGTGTCTCAACTTCTGATTTGTACACCAATCTATGTATATATATCCATCTATATATACTCAAAATCATGAGTTCACACTGACACCTCCAACTGCAATCTCACCCCAAATATTCTTCCAGTTTTTTTTTCCTTTTCCATATTTGTAACTACCAAGAAACCTATTACCCTTGATAGGATGACTTACTGAGTAATTCATTCTGTTTGTAAACAATCTCCTGTGATTGCCTGTGATGTAAATGTATTTGGCCTTTTTCTATGGTTCCTGACATAGAAATCCAAAAACACTCATGCTTTCCTGAGTAACAGGGGTGGTAGTAGGATCTTTTGCTCTACTATTTAGTCATTGACCCTGGTTCCTCAATCAGAGCTCCTAAGACCTTAGTCATTTCCTGAGTTATAGTAGCATCTGACCCAGAGCTATGAAATCCTTTGGAATTTCCTGTCACAAGAGCATGTTCTAAGAGGTGCAACCCTTGATGTACACCTGGATAGCCTCAGGATGGAAGATGATCTTTTTATGATGGACTGGTAGTGCAAACCTGTAATCCCAGTATTTAGAAGGCAAATGCAGAAGGCTCTTGAGTTCAAGGCAAGCCTGGGCTACAGTCAAACCATCTTTTAAAAAACAAGCTTTTATAGGTACATTATTTGGGGATTAGCTCTTAATTTTGTTTTTTGGTTTCATGAAATTTTGTCATGTCTGTAAAATTTATACTTGCCAAGAGACTCAAACCTGCCTGATCAACCCATTCTCTCTCTATGGCTCTGTATCTGTCTGTCTCTGTCTCTCTGTCTCTGCGTCTGTCTGTCGGTCTGTCTCTCCCCCTCTCTCCCTGTCTCTGGTCGATGTCCTCATGGTTACCACATGGTTGCCAAGGTAGCAGTAGCAGCATCCTCCCATGTGCCCAGTGGCCTTGGCAATGGTCCGCTAGGCCACATGGAAGAGTAGTAGTCCCCCAAGCTCTCACAGAGACTTGATTCTTGTGACTATTTACCAGTCCTTTACACACTAGTTCACTCATTTCAGGAGGCATGACTAGTGCTATGAGCCCAGCATGCCTGGCATAGTATCCGTGTAGCACACTCAGGCCAAGTGCCTGGTGCTACAGGATTCTGCAGCCGAGCTTCTGGTCAAAGTACATCTGACACTGAGCTGGCCTTCCCAGGCTGAAAGGAAAATGGAAAAGTAGCCTGAAGGTGTCTTTACCTTCAGAGGTGGTAGGGGTTGCAGCTTGATCACATGGTGACTTCACCTGACAACCATTCACCTTTGTCCTTGAGGTGGTTTTGTTCCAAATGCTACAGCAAGTAATCACCTTACCTTTCATGTAGGTTTCCTGTATGTTTATATACTTATTTGTTGTATTTACATTTCAGCTGAAGCCCATAGATCTGAGGGTCAGGAGGCATCCTGGACTCTGCTCCTCCTACTGTGGCCTCTAGATGACTGGGTCCAACTCCTGAGCACACCAGTTACACTGGCTAGGTTGGAGCATAAGGGCAAGTCTTCATTGGGAAAGAAATGAGACCTGTCTCCATGTACCATGACAGTGGTTTCTGCCCCACTTTCCTCCATTTCAACGCCATTTCTTCTGTGTGTGTTTTCTCTATAATCCTTTACTCATCACTATCCCAACATAAAGCCATCATCCAGGAGGACCCGATTTCTCATTTATTTGCTCACAATGGTAAAAGATAAAACACATATTTGAAAGACCCTAATGCATACACCCTGAAGTCGTTATTGCAACTTCCTCTGTTAGCCCAATTTTTCTCCTCAGGTAAACAGAGTGTTGTGAGTGCTGAGTTTCACATATGAGACCACTGTGAACATGTAGAGCCTATTTTTGGAATCACAAAGTGTATTAATTAAAATATGTTCTCTTCCTTTCAGTGAGAGCTGGAGAAACCTCTGAAGGAGCAGGAGACCTGAGAGAACATGGAGGTATAGTGGTGCCTGTGGATGGACCAGGCCTCTGTGGACTTGGTCTGGGATGACTACTTCTGGACATGAATGGAGATTCAGTAAGATTGGATGTGACTCTCCACCACTGCGTTGTTTGCGTTGGTTCATCCAGGGCTATTAGATTTCCACACAGAGGAAGTGCTGAGGGCTGATGCTGTCTTGGGTGACAAGTGTGTGATGGGGAGGAGTTGGGCACAGCTGGACTTTGCTCTGTGTACATTGGGGTTAGGAGGCTGAGCCTGCAGAGCTGACTGATGAGATTTGTAGCAAGAGGAGGACTGGGTCTCCTGGTGGACAAGTGCAGTTCAGGGTTATTTGGGGAGCAGATCTCCCCTCAAAGAATGAGGTGGGATTCTGGTGATAGAAGCAGTGAGGGCTAAAGAGGGTAAAGGATAGGCACCTGGTGAATGACAGGGTTGACACTAATGCTGAAGGAGAACTGAGAGGCGGAAGGTCATGAAGGGTGCTGTGGGATCCTGAACTCCTCGTGGTCCAGTGTTCAGTGAAGAGGGTACGTGGGGAGGGAAATACTGTTAAATTCCATGATGTTTCCATGCCTTTTATTTTTTTCCTTTTGTTTCTTTGTTGTGTGTATATGTTTGTGAGTGTTTGCTCGTACCAAGTCTTTATCTCAGTGCTTTTTTTCTTAATTCTCTCTCTGCTTCCTTTTCCATCACTTTCCTCTTTCACCTTTCCCCATCTTTCCCCCTCTCTACTTTCTCTTCCCTCCTCTTCTTCTACCTCATACCGTCTCTTAGTCTACTTTTCCTTCCCCTCATCTTCTTCCTCTCATCTCCCTCTTCTCTTACCTCTCTCTCTCTCTTCCTGTTCTTGAATCTGTCTCTAATTCTGTCCATTTCTCTGTCTTTCATCTCTCTGTTTCAGTCTTTCTTTTTCTTTCTCTCCCTCTTTCAATTTGCATGTTCATGCCTGGTGCTCTACCACTTGAGTCACACCTCCAGGTCTGCATTTTTCTAGTTAATTGATGATGGAGTCTTCCTAGACTGGCTGTCACTGCAATCCAGGTAGCTTCTAGGATAGTTAGGATTACAGAGCCTCCAGCATCAGGCAGTGCACTTGACTTTGCTAATCTCTTGTGGCACAGGTTTGTTTCTCTGTTCTTATGAAAGGTATTTGTGTATTTATCTGAAGGACAGCTGTGTCAGTGACACATTAAAATGGGTGTGGAAGGAAGGTGGTGTTAGTCTGCTGTGCAGAATGGACAGGGAGAGAAGGACATGTATAGTGCAAGTGTATCAAGACCCTTAGAATATCAGAACATGTGCACACTCAAGGACATGTGCACCCCCATTTCCTAGTGAAAGAGCAAGCAGCTCCCTTTGCATGATTGATTAACAGCTTCCTTCTCTCTTTACCAAGATGTCTCAGAAGCACACAAACAGATGGCTGCTCAGGAATTCCTCTGGGAATCAGCCTTCTACAAACCCAACCTGATGTGCACGTTGAGAGGGAATTAGGAAAGAAAATGTGCTCTTTTCTTCCTTCAAGTTCAGCTCTCAATGCAGAGCTAGATGTGTCAGAAATGATCTCCTCTGTGTGATGCAGAGACTGCCAGGAGACAAGGCCTTGCTGCCCCAAAAGCTGCAGTTGAGGCTCAGAGTGAGGGAGTGGGCTTCAATTCACATCTGTGGGTTTGGCTTAAGAGGCTAGTGTCTTGTAGTCCTAGTGCAGTAGAGAGTGTGCCTCATCGCTGCTGTTATTTCAGTGTTGGGTTGCATTGTGGAGATGGGGGAGAGGGGTATTATGCCAAGCAGGAGGCAAGTCATTTTATGATTCCATGCCAGTCTTGTCTTAAGGGGCAAGATGAGCTCCCTGTCTAAAACTCAGGTCTACCTTTGACTTTTCAATGGATAGTCTGATACACAGGCATGCTAGACCACTCCTAAACCTTTGTGGAACAGTTGGAGTGCATTTGGCTCAGTAGGTGAAGGAGACAGGACCAAAAGTTGGCCCAGAGAATGAGGCTCCCACAGCTTAGCTAGAATATCACACAGACCATTACATGGGCTTCTAACCAGCAGGATGGGACCAGTGCTGGAGGAAAGACTTGGAAGAACTGAAGAGGGAGGAGCCAGTGTGGGATGGAAAAGCTTCCCAGAGGAGGAGCAGGTGAGCTGGTGTGTGCACACCTTCTCCATATGTGAGATTGAGGTGCACAAGGCTTCAGGCAAAGGGCATGGAAACACAGGTGTGGAGACCACAAGGCAAGGGTGAGAAGGGCTGTGGAAGGGAGTCATAAGAAAGCAGTGGGAAAGAGCTTTGACCATGTGCAACAGGACACTTGTCAAATAAGTGTGTGAGGGAATGGGTAGGCCTTCAGTCAATGGACATTTATTGAGTGACCACAGGGTGAGAGACATCATGCTGAAGACTGACACAATGCTGAGAACAGCACAAAAATATCTCTCCTTGTGAGTTTACACTCAAGCATGGAGAAAGACTTTACCCAGATTTACATAAGTAATAAAGAGAATACATCAGAAGGAAGATGTAAGGCAGAAAGGATGAGTGGTGGGAATATTCTGTGTGTGTCTGCACCCATGTGTGTGTGTGCATGCATGTGCACAAGGTTGTATTTTTGAGCAGGGTATCATAGAGTAGATCTCTTTGGTGGGTGGGAGTGGGGGAGGATGGGGGATGAGCAGCTGGGTGTCTGGAGAAGAGCATTCCAGGCAGTAGAATAACAGTGGCCCCCAGCCTGGCAAGGTTATCTTGGGCTGCTGCAGAACAGTACAAATGCCAGTATGGCTGCAGCGAGGAAGCATGCGCTCAGTGGTAAGAGACAGGATCAGAGAAGGCACGGGAGCCTCAGGCTCTGCCCTTCACTGAAGGAGGACTATGAGCAATGCTTCAGCAGTGTCCTATGGTTTTCCTGTCTGCTCTAAAGCCACATTTCTTAATCTTCAAATATAAAAGGGTGTGTCTGATATTGGTGTTTCTGTACCTGCATTATTTCTTTTTTTTTTTTTTCTTCTTTTATTGTCAGTTGTGGGGCTTGTACTCTGAGCCTGGTCACTGTCCTTGCACTCTTCAGCTCATGGCAAGCACTCTACTGCTTGAACTACAATGCCACTTCTTGTTTTATAGTAGTTTATTGGAGATAAGAGTCTCAAGGGCTTTCCTGCCTGGCTGGCTTTGAACCGTGATCCTCAGATCTCAGCCTCCTGAGTAGCTAGGATTATAGGTGTGAGCTACCAGCACCCGGCTCTGCATTATTTCTTGAAGCTTAGTGTTCTACTGTGCAATTTATATTGTTGAAATTGTTTTCTTTTTATTTGTTTGAACATGGGTCTAGGGCACTGTCTCACTAGCACTCTACCATTTTGAACCATAGATCTGCTTCTGGTTTTCTGGAGGTTAATTGGAGAAAAGAATCTCATGGACATTTCTTCCCAGGCTGACTTTGAACTTTGATCTTCAGATCTCAGCTTC